>NW_027142550.1:383135-484510 GCF_026170545.1 Melanerpes formicivorus | reverse complement strand
TGGCAGGGAGCTTGGAGCAGATGATCTCTGAGGTCCCTTCCAACCTTAGTCATTCTGTGATTCTGTGGTTTTCATTAACAAACTGATGCTGACAAAGACTCCTGTCCCAGCCATTTTTTGTCTCAAGGGCTCAGAAAAGGTTTCATAGGTTATATTCCTTTTTTTCTTGTTCCCTTTCTCTAATTCCATTTTCTGTGTAGGTATCTAATGTAATCAATGCAATCAGTTCTTCTTTATTCAATCCATTTAGCCAAGATAGGAAGATTACAGTAGCACTCTCTTGCCCTCATTTATTTATTTCCTCCCCTCCCCCCCTCTAGTCTCCGTCATCAGCAAATTTTATTATCAAAGATCTTTAGATCATCAATCTGGAGCATTGATAAAAGGGCATTAGTGTCAAAGCCAATATCAGCTCTTGAAACTCCCCACTAGATTATGCCGTGCACGTTGATATCTCCTCATTAGCAGTTTGAGATGCCATTAAAAATATTAGATATGAAACTGGAATTTTACTCAGTAGGATAAAACGGCTGTAAAATGTACTTTTTTTTTTCTTTTTAGAGAGAGAAAGCAGAAGGTACTAATGGTCTTAGACCGAGTCATAGTAGGTTATTGTCAGTTAATCATTTGAACATGCATACAGATAAAAAGCAAATTCCTTGAGTGCTGATTTTGTGCCTGTAAGTTTTATTTACAGCCTTCTGTGTCTAGAAACAAAATAACCCACTGTTATCTACCGATAAAAACTCTGTTGTACTCTGAGTTGTGAGCAGGAAAATCTGAAGCTACAAACAAAAGAGAATTATGTAAACCTAAAATACTAAAAAAAAACCCACAAAGCACCCAGAAAATAGCATCATAGAACTGTTGAGGTTGGAAGAGATTTCTGAGACCATCAAGTCTAACTGCTTGCCTTGATCTCACAACCCCACCCCTGCTGCTAAGCCACTGCCACTAAATCACATCCCTCAGCACCAAGTACATACAGTTTTTAAATGCCTCCAGGGGTGGTGACTCCACTACCTTCCTGAGCAGCCTGGTTTGGGTCATGACAACCCATCCATGAAGAATACTTTAATAATATTCAACCTGAACCTGTCCTGGCACAACCTGACTCCATTTCCTCTTGTCATCTTGTGGTGTGTGAGGAGAGACCAACCAGGGAGATTGAGTCTAACTGCTTTCTCATTCCACAAAGCTTGCTGCTGTTAATTTCTTGTCCTAAGAAATTATCTATGCACTCCAGGAGCCTTCTGGATGTCCTGCAGCCAGCCATGCTGCTTTTCCAACAGATGTCAGGGTGATTAAAATCCCCCAGCAAGACGAGAGCCTGTGCCAGTGATGCCTCCTCTAGCTGGACTAAAAGGGCTTTCTTGATAAGCTCCACTTTGTCAGGCAGTAGACTCCTTCCACAAGGCTCTCATTATTGTCCTGATCCCTTAAGCTTTCAACCTGCTCGTAGCAATTCTTTAGTGACAACTCTTCACTCTCTTTGTTCCCTCAGCTGCTACTCACCAGAGCTGTTCCCCTGACCCTTCACCAGCTTTGTTGCCCTTCTCTGGACATGCTCCAGCTCCTTAATGTCCTTCTTGTAGTGATGGGCCCAAATCTGAATCCAATGTTCCAGGTGTGGTCTCACCTACCATAGTAGAGGGGTAATATGTTCAACTCAGTAAAATCCCACCCTTGATAAGAAAAGGTTGAATCAGAAAATGAGGATAAATGCATGTCTGACTTGCAGGAAATCCAGAAGGGAAGAAGGGAGAGAGCTGCAGCTAATGTATCTGGAGTTTCTTCTCCAGTCCTTTTATTACTTTAATTCAAAATGAGTTTAGTGCTAATAAAGTTTCTCAGCGAAACAAAGTTTCAGATTACAGACAAGAGGAGTTTGATTGTTTGGGGGGAAAAAAAGGTTGATGACTGCACAGTATCCAAACCTCTGTTCGAGCACAGAATTAGATTAGTTAGGGACCATTGGCTTTTTTCTGGTGCAGAGATGGGTAAACAAACATCTTCCTTGACTTCACCTTTGTTATATGCACAGGGAGATTTAATTCTATCTGCTGTGTAAGGGAAGTGGCCACGTTCCCCATTCTGTGGCTTTATTGTTTCAGTATGTGACTGGCATTGGATTAGGTTGCCCAGGGGGGTGCTGGAGTCACCAGGTGTTGGAACACGTCCAAAAAAAGAACAACAAAGCTGATGAAGAGTCTGGTGAGGAGCAGCTGGGGGAACTGGAGTTCTTTAGTCTGAAGAAGAGGAGGCTGAGGGGATACCTCATTGCTCTCTACAGTTACCGGAAAGGAGATTGGGGTGAAGTAGGCGTCAGTCTCTTTTCCCTACTATCAGGTGATAGAGAGGAAATGGTGTGAAATTATGCCAGGGGAGGTTTAGGCTGGAGATTAGAAACAATTTGTTTCAAGCAAAAGTGGCCAGGCTTTGGAACAGTCTGCTCAGGGAAGTGGTTGAATCAATGTCCCTGAAGGTTTTCAAGGGACATGTAGACTTGGCACTGTGGAACACGGTTTCAGGCTCATGGTGCTGTTGGATTGATAATGGCTGGACTCAAAGACCTTAGAGGTGACTTCCAACCAAAACAATTCTATCATTCTATGCTGAGGACATCAAACTGTTGGAGGTGGTCTAGAGGATATCATGAAGATGAGCAGAGAGAGATGAAGCACCTCCCCTATGGCAACAAGCTGAGGGATTTGGGGTTGTTCAGCCTGGAAAAAAGAAGGCTCCAGGGAGACCTTCTAGCAGGCTTCCAGTACCTGAAGGGGGCTCAGGAGAACTGTGACAAGAGCTGGTGGTGACAGGAGGAGGGGCAATGGATTTGAGCTAGAAGAGGGGAGATTTAGACTGGTGGTGAGGAAAAACTTCTTGTTAGTGAGGGTGTTGAGACACTGGCACAGATTACCCAGGGAGGCTGTGGATGCCCTCACCTTGGACGTGTTCAAGGCCAGACTGGATGCAGCCTTTGAGCATCACGATCTAGTGAGAGGAGTCCCTGGTCATGGCAGGAGGATTGGAACTAGATGATTTTGAAGGTGCTTTCCAACCCAAAACCCTTCTACAGACCTATGAATCTATGGAATAAACAAGTTTCCTCAATGGAATTCACAGAAAATCTGGATGCTGACATTGTTGCGTTCAAGTGATTGCGATTGTAACCAAATATAAACATTTCATTGTTGTAACAAGACAAGAAGATTCCCAAATCTGATCTTCTTCACAATCAAATTATTATCTTTAATAATTACAATCATTTTGTCTGGCTGCTAATATGTTTTTGCATCAGGGCCTCCCATTTGACCTTTTCCAAATGTCAGCAATAATATTTAATATGAATATGCTTCACAGGCACTTTAAACACTCCAACAATGTTTAATATTAAAAGATAATAATCTTGGTATTTGTACTCAAAATGTCACTGAATATTGCATGAGCATCATCAGGCTGGCTTACCAGCAAGGTGTGTATCCAATCCCAAAGAGTATCAGACAGCTTATGAAATTAGGATGGATAAGATCTGTTGTTTTCTCTTTTTTGTTGTTGTTGGTTTTTAATTACCAAGTGTTCACAGAGTAATCTTCCTTTGTACTTGCCTCAAGAACAGATCTGGTGATGAGAAGCTGAGGGAGATGAGAAGAAAGGTTGAGGGGAGACCTTCTGGATATCTACAACAACCTGAATGGAATGGAATGGGATAGGATAGGATAGGATAGGATAGGATAGGATAGGATAGGATAGGATAGGATAGGATAGGATAGGATAGGATAGGATAGGATAGGATAGGATAGGATAGACCAGGTTGGAAGAGACCGTGAAATGGGAGTTGGTCTCTTCTCCCTAGTAACAAGGAATAGGATGAGAGAAAATGGCTTCATGTTACACCAAGGGGAGTTTATGTTGGGTATTAGCAAGAATTTCTTTTCTTCATGAGTGTTCAGATATTGCAACAGGTTTCCCAGGGAGGTGGAGGAGTGACCATCCCTAAAGGTGTTCAAGAAATGTGTGGATGTGGCACTTTGGGATGTGGATTAGTGGTGATGGTGGCATTGGGTTGATGCTTGGACTAGATCTTGGAAGCCTTTTCCATCCAAAACGAAAGAATAACTATGACTCTATGAAAAGAGAAATAAAAACACATCAAAATATATTTTCACAAGCCCTTACATTTAAATTGGTTGAAAATTCATTTAAGTAGATTGAAAGTTAATTTGTCCATAAAAAGAAAGATGTCTGATATATTGCATGTAGAAGTGAAAATGAAGTACTAGATATTTTTTTTTGGCAGAAACAGTAGCCTTGAAATTTGCCTTCAGTAGTTGAGAAGTTATAACTTCCTTTTTTTTATTTTTTAATTGAATTTAACACATGGATAAATAAAACATTGGACTTGATAACACGAGAAGATCTAAATATTGATCAAGACTCTCAAGTGATGCTTATGGGAATGGGAGCAGAAATTAGAGAAGTCCCCAGAATACCTTTATTTAAGACCAAGCCAGAAGACACAGAAGCAAAGGCTGGATAGTTTCTCTTCCAATTGCAGGAAAGTGTTAGGAGCCATTTAAAAAACCCCAAATCATAAAATGCTTTAAAAAAATACTACTTAATTAAAGAAATAAAGGTTGTGATAGGAAGGTTTATTTGTTTAGTTCTATGGAACTCTCATAGCCAAAGTAGACAGAGGAATTGCAGTGTGGATAGAACATTTGATGGTTCCTCAGGAAGCTTTTTAATGTCTGAGGTTGTGTGATGTGAAGAACCATTGAACAGGAGAGTGTCTGGCATATCAATTTAAAAGCAAATCAAAATCACACAATCATAGAATGTCAAAGGGAGGAAGGGACCTCCAGTGACCATTAAGCCCAACCCTGCTCCCAAAGCAGGATCACGTGGGGCAGGATGCACAGGAACGCATCCAGGTGGGTTTTGAAAGTCTCAGACAAGGAGACTCCACAACCTTTCTGAGCAGCCTCTTCCAATGCTACATCACCCTCACCATAAAGAAATTTATCCTCCTGTTGAGGTGGCACCTCCTGTGTGGTGTATCTATTGTTTCTTGTCCTATCACTGAGCCAGTCTCACTGAAAAGAGACTGGCACCCACCCCTTAGGTATTTATAGACATTAACAAGACCCCCTCTCAGCCTTCTCAGACTAAACAGGTCTCTCAGTCTTTCTTCATAGGAGAGATGTACAAGTCCTTCAATCATTCTTGTAGCTCTCTGTTGGACTCTCTAGTAGATCCCTGTCTCTGCTGAACTGGGGAGCCCAAAACTGGACACAATATTCCAGGTATGGTCTCACCAGGGCAGAGTAGGGGGGAAGGAGAACCTCCCTAGACCTGCTGGACACCCCTTTTTTTGACGCACCCCAGGATGCCATTTGCTCTCTTGGCCACATGGGTACATTGCTGTCCAGTGGACAATTTGATGTGATGGAAGTGCAGTCCATCTTTCTTTGTGATAGCCTTACCAGCCTTCTCTAAAGTAGCCTAGAGGTGTGCTTTAGATTTTGGGAAGGGTTATAAATGTCAGTGTAGATCGGGGGGAAATAAAACCATTGTTCAAAAAAGTAAGCTGTGTTCTGGCTGTTTCTATCCAGAAAGTATGTAAAGCTTTTAAGTGAGGAGGGGCAGAAGAAAAGACCATCTCCTCTTAGAAGAAAAGTGAAACCAAACAAAACAAGAAGGGGAAAAAAAACCCCACCACCCAAACCATAAAACCAAAGACCCCAAACCCTCCACTCATGTTAAATGGAAGTGAAAAATTCACTTTCCTATTGTTCTTCATCCGTTTGGAACACTGATGCACTTCTTACTTGCCAGACATTTCTAGTGAAGATGGCAGTAATATCTCTTCTGTAGGCTGGAAACTGAGATCCCATTGTTAGCTCCTTTCTTTCCCCCCTCCTTAGCCTGACAACAGTGCCTTACATAAAATGAAATTAAAAAATAGTAATTGAAGAATAATATAACCTTTGGGTTTGTGACCACTGGGATGTCAAAAGGTTTGGGAAACTGAATTAAATCCTGACAGTTTTCATCCTTGAATGGTATATCACAGATAAAAAACCCCAACAAAACAACAACAAAATAATCACAAACAAGCAAAAACCCCTAAAATCTTAAGGAAGTTTCTACATAGTTCAGAATCTGACTTCTGGTTTTTAATAGCTATAATATTTTGAGGCATGGAAAGGCAGATTATTGAATTAGAGTAGGTTTTCAAGAGAAATAAAACATATTACTGTCTTTAATAAACACTTTACAATATTTTACATTAAAGAATCATAGAACTGTTTTGATTGGAAAAGACCTCTAATATCCAACCATCAACCTAACACCGCCATGACCATTAAGCCATTTCCCAAACTGCCATGTCCACACGTTTCTTGAACACCTCCAAGGATGGTGACTCCACCACCTCCTTTGGCAGCCTATTCCAATGCCTCCCACTATTGAAAGAAATAAATTTTTTGCTAATATCCAAACTGAACCTCTCCTGGTGCAAGCTGTGGCCACTTCCTCTCCTCCTATCATTTATTGCTAGGAAGAAGAGACCAGCACTTCCCTGGCTCCAACCTCCTTCCAGGGAGCTGCAGAGGGCAATGTGGTCTTCCTTCAGCCTCCTTTTCTCCAGGCTGAAGAAGCAGCCTCAACTGCTACTCACCAGCCCTGTTCTCCAGACTGTTCACGAATTTTGATGCCCCTCTCTGGATATGCTCCAGCACCTCAGTGTCCCCAAACTGAACCCAAGGTGTGGCCTCACCAGTGCTGAGTCCAGGTGGACAATTGCTTTTCTGGTCCTGCTGGTCACGCCATGCTTCTTACATATCCTTCTCCTTTTTATTCAGTGTAGGACATACAGTAAACTCTTTCTTCCCTTCCTGTGTGTTTTTACCACTTTAACAATCCCTCTCTCTTTCTTGCTTTCATTTTTTTCTAACCAGTGCCTTGCATCTAACTGGCTGCTGGGAGAAAGGCAAGTGTCAAGACCTTCTCCACTATGGGAGGGAGAGACCAAAGACCTCACAATTCCATTTTTAACTTGTGGCACTATGCAGAAGCTCCTAGTTTTGAGTTTCTGGGAATACTTTTCTAACTTCCCTGTCAGCATCTGCCACCACAAAGCTGCTACCATGTAGACAGCACTGCTGACTGCAGTCCTTGGTGATTCCCAGTCACTAATGTCTAGATGATCAGTTTTGAAAGCTCTTTGATGAGGGACATCAAAGCCAAAGTTGGCATGTCTTCTTTCTTCTCCAATTTTCTTTGTTTGTACCTGATGCTTTTATTCTATCCACCTCCAACCCCAAAGGAGGAGCAGGAGGTGGTGTCTCATCTGCTCCCAATATTGCCTACCTTGTTCTTCTTTTCTCTTGATAGTCATTCTTTTTGCATATTGATTAGTGTGTCCTGTTTGCTTGCAGTTCCTTGTGTTCATCTTGTTCCTTGCAATTTTTCTTTAATAATTTTCATGTGACTCACAAATCATAGAACTGTTTCAGTTGGAAAAGACCTCTAAGATCATCAAGTCTGACCATCATTCCAGAACCATCATGCCACTAGATGATGTCCCAAAGTACCATGCCCATGTGTTTCTTGAACCCCTGCTGAACATGAGCCAGCAGTGTGCCCAGGTGGCTAAGAAGGCCAATGGCATCCTGGCCTGTATCAGAAACAGTGTGGCCAGCAGGAGCAGGGAAGTCATTTTGCCCCTGTACTCAGCACTGATTAGACCACACCTGGAGTACTGTGTCCAGTTCTGGGCTCCTCAATTTAAGAAGGACACTGAGACTCTTGAACGTGTGCAGAGGGCAACAAAGCTGGGGAGAGGCTTCACACCCAAGCCCTATGAGGAGAGGCTGAAGGAGCTGGGTTTGTTTAGCCTGGAGAAGAGGAGGCTCAGGTGAGACCTTATTGCTCTCTACAACTACCTGAAGGGAGGTTGCAGCCAGGAGAGGGTTGGTCTCTTCTCCCAGGCAACCAGCACCAGAACAAGAGGACACAGTCTCAAGCTGTGCCAGGGGAGGTTTAGGCTTGAGGTGAGGAGAAAGTTCTTCACAGAGAGATTTGTTAGCCATTGGAATGTGCTGCCCAGGGAGGTGGTGAAGTCACTGTTCCTGGAGGTGTTCAAGAGGTGACTGGACGTGGCACTTGGTGTCATGGTTTAGTAGTCATGAGGTGTTGGGTGACAAGTTGGACTTGATGATCTTTGAGGTCTTTTGTAACCTTATTGATTCTATGATTCTATGATTCAGGGACTGTGGCTCCACCATCTCCCTGGGCAGCCTGTTCCAATACCTGACCACTCCTGCAAGAAAGAAATTTTTCCTAATATCCAACCCAAACCTCCCCTGGCACAATTTCAGGCCAATTCCTCTTGTTCTGTTACTTGATACCAGAGAGAAGAGAACAAGTTCCACCTCACTCCTGCCTCCTTTCAGGGAGCTGCAGAGACACAGAAGATCTCCGCTCAGCCTCCTCTTCTCCATACTAAACAACCCCAATTCCCTCAGCTGCTCAATGTTTTGGTGATTCAAAAACATATTATCATAGTGTATAAGGGTAGGTCTCCTATTCTGACTCACTGTAGCACATGAGTTCACTAGAGAAATGAGACTGACTAATTAAAACTTTACTCCATGTAAAACTTAAAAAAAATGAAGTTGCTGCTCAGCCTTTCATGTTATTTTCTGACAGTCAGCAGCCAACTTCAGAGCAGAGCTTGAACTGTCAAAATAATTTATATATATTAAATGTCAATGCAACTCAGGAAGAAGAGGAAAAAAGTTTGCTTTCCATATGACATTTAGATGCCAGCGCTTGATTTAGATATGCAGAGGTAGCAAGACACGTTAGCTAAAAGTAGTTATGCAGCAGATTTCTAAACATGATGTCCCATTTATGTTCAAACTGATGTGGACTGAATCAATTAGGAGAAACAAGTGAGTTCCAAGAAGTGCTTTAAAAAGAAAAGCTGTGGAGTTGCTTAGTAACCTGATGTTAGACTTCATTTCCCACCATAACTGTAAAGCTGTCAGATGGGTAATGGGGAGCTCCCCGAGACAAATGGTACCTTGTGTGTTTTGCCAAAAATTGCTGTAGTAATATAAGACATTGTAGGTACAGGATGTTGTGGGTGCAAGGCATTGTAAGTAGAGGAAATTATAGGTGCAAGACGTTGGAGTTACAAGACATTGGGGGTACAAGACATTGTGGGTACAAGACACTGTAGGTACAAGACATTGCAGGAACAAGACATTGCAGGTAGAGGACACTGTAGGTCCAAGATACTAGAGTTACAAGACATTGTGGGTACAACACATTATAGGTAGAGGACGTTGTAGGTACAAGACATTGTAGGTGCAAGACAATGTTCCTAACTGTTGGGAGTTATGCATATGGAACCACAGAATAGTTATGATTGGAAAAGACCTCTAAAATCATTGAGTCCAGCAATCAACCTAAGACCACCATAGTCAAACTAGTCAGAGATTCTGTAAATGTTTGCTCCTTATATGTGTAGATATAGAATTGGAGAAAGTTCTTCACTGACAGAGTTGTTAGCCATTGGAATGTGCTGCCCAGGGAGGTGGTGGAGTCGCCATCCCTGGAGGTGTTCAAGAGGGGATTAGATGTGTCACTTGGTGCCATAGTTTAGTCATGAGGTCTGTGGTGACAGGTTGGACTTGATGATCTTTGAGGTCTCTTCCAACCTTGGTGATTCTGTGATTCTCTGAAAGGAACTCATAAGACCATCAAGTCCAACCATCCACCTGACACCATTATGCCCACTAAACCATGTCCCAAAGTGCCATGCCCACATGTTTCTTGAACACTTCCAGGAATGGTGACTCCACCACCTCCCTGGGAAGGCTGTTTCAATACCTTACCTCTCTTGCAGGAAAGAAATTTTTCCTGATATCTAACCTAAACCTCCCCTGGCAGAGTAATTCATGCAACAAGACAGTCACCAAAGAACTTACTTTTAGTTGCACTTTACTATTAAAATTTAATACTTTTCCTACTGAAATGCTTAATTTTCTGAATAATCTCTCTTAGGAGATTGTAGACTCTCTTATGAGACTGTAGAGACCTCATTGGTCTCTACAACTCTGTGAAAGGATGTTGGGGCCAAGTGGGAGTTTGTGTCTTCTCTCAAGGAACAAGTGTTGGACAAGAGGAAACGGACTCAAGTTGCACCAGGGGAGTTTTAGGTTGGACATTAGAAGAAACTTTTAGATTGAAAGTGTTGTTAAAGACTGGAATATGCTGCCCAGGGAAGCGTTTGGGTCCCTATTCCTGGAGATCACAGAATCACAGAATCACCAAGGTTGGAAGAGACCTCAAAGATCATCAAGTCCAACCTGTCACCACAGACCCCATGACTAGACCATGACACCAAGTGCCACGTCCAATCCCTTCTTGAACACCTCCAGAGATGATGACTCCACCACCTCCCTGGGCTGCCCATTCCAATGGCTAACAACTCTCTCAGTGAAGAACTTTCTCCTCACCTCGAGTCTAAACTTCCCCTGGTGCACGTTGAGACTGTCCTCTTATTTGAAAGATGCCAAGACACAGTGCTGAGGGATATGTGTGAGCTTCAGACTTGTTAGAGTTAGAGAATGGTTGAGCCTGATGATCAGAAAGATCTGTTCCAACCAAAACCATTCTATGATTCAATGATTTTCAGAGGTTCCCCTCTCTTTCTAATCAATTATTTGGCTTCTGCAGACAAAAGGAGTTAGTTTTTGCTAGGAGAAAGCCCAGTCTTCCTATCTCTGCACACTCTTCAATGGGACCCAGGATAAATCATGCACTTCTGCAACAGCCTTGCACAGTTCAGTCAATGCAAGAGCTCATTTTTTTGTCTACTAGAGTGGCTGGCAGATTTGTATTTGTGAAATATTTGAAGTAAGTGAAGGAAATGGTGCTTAAAGTGTGGCAACTGTTTAATCAGTGAGTAATTTACTCTTAATGCGTGAAGTATTTTTTATGGGCTCATTTATGATAATAGACGTTGAGGACTCAATCAATGTAAGCAATGGATTGATGATATATTTAGTCATAACATAATCCAGCATAAGTACTCTTATTTATTACTATTCACAGTTTAATTCTTTTTTTTCCCCCTTTCTTTTTTTTTCCCCTCCACACAATTTACAGCATGGAACTAAATTTATATAAAGCACTTCTCAAATTTTTTCCAACCAGCATTTATTCACATCTGTCTCTGCATATATTTACATTCAGATGTTGGACTTCAAACCACAAGACTCATCTCTAATTTGCATGATTCTGTGGAAGAGAAAGGTGTCCATTTCTCTCTTATTTCACAGCAGCAATGAGAGAAATCATTCCCCAGGAGATGGATCCATTCCTCTGGAACTTCTTTCTTTCTGTCAAAATAGTATCATAGTATCATAGAATCATTCAGGGTCGGAAGGGACCACAAGGATCATCTAGTTCCAACCCCCCTGCCATGGGCAGGGACACCCCACACTAGATCAGGCTGGCCAGAGGGATCTTTATTGGGATCTTTTTTGTTGTGGTGGTTTGTTGGTTTTTTTTTCCCTTCAGTTTATATATTTCTGATTTTTTCCCCAGAAGCTGTTAATTCATAGTACTGTGTCCAGTTCTGGGCCCCTCAGTTTAGGAAAGAGGTTGCATTGCTGGAACATGTCCAGAGAAGGGCAACAGAGCTGGTGAGGGGTTTGGGGCACAAGCCCTATGAGGAGAGGCTGAGGGAGTTGGGGTTGCTTAGCCTGGAGAAGCTGTCTACAGCTTCCTGAAGGGAGGTTGGTGGGGGTTGGTCTCTTCTCCCAGGTGACCACCACCAGAACAAGAGGACATAGTCTCAGGCTGTGCCAGGGGAGGTTCTTCATAGAAAGAGTGATTAGCCATTGGAATGGCCTGCCCAGGGAGGTGGTGGAGTCACCATCACTGGAAGTGTTTAGGAAGAGACTGGATGGAGTGCTTGGTGCCACGGGTTAGTTGATTAGATGGTGTTGGATTATAGGTTGGACTTGATGATCTCTAAGGTCTTTTCCAACCTAGTTAATAGTTAATTCTATTCTATTTCCTTTCTCTTCCTTCAAATACCAAAGAATTAAATTGGATCTACTAACAGAGGCAATTAAACTGTAGATATTTGGATATACCATAAATATTATTCAAAATTTTCAGACATCCAATTTTTCAGACCTTCAGGATCCTCAACTCTAACAATTACCTAAGTTGATCAAGTCTCAGGCTAATCTATGTCCCACAGTACCACATCTCACAGAATCAGAGAATCACTATGATTGCAGAAGATTTAAAATCATCAAGTCCAACCATTATCTAACTCTACCAGGGCCACTACTACACTATATCCTTACACACCATATCTAGATGGCTTCTACACACCTCCAAACACAGCAATTCAAATGCTTTCCTGGGTAGCCCATTCCAGTGTTTGAAAACCCTTTTAGTGAAAAAATGTCTTCTTATATCTAATCTAATTTGCTGATGACACCAAGCTGGGGACAGGAGTTGATCTGCTAGAGGGTTGGAGAGGCTTTGCAGAGAGACCTCGACAGGCTGGACAGATGGGCAGAGTCCAACGGCATGAGATTTAACGCATCCAAGTGCCGGGTTCTGCACATTGGCCACAACAACCCCATGCAGTGCTACAGGCTGGGGTCAGAGTGGCTGGAGAGCAGCCAGGCAGAGAGGGACCTGGGGGTGCTAGTTGATGGTAGGATGAACATGAGCCTGCAATGTGCCCAGGCGGCCAGGAGGGCCAATGGCATCCTGGCCTGCATTAAGAACAGTGTAGCCAGCAGGAGCAGGGAGGTCATTCTGCCCCTGTACACTGCACTGGTTAAGCCACACCTCGAGTACTGTGTCCAGTTCTGGGCCCCTCAGTTTAGGAAGGATGTTGACTTGCTGGAATGAGTCCAGAGAAGGGCAACGAAGTTAGTGAGGGGCTTGGAACACAAGCCCTATGAGGAGAGGCTGAGGGAGCTGGGGCTACTTAGCCTGGAGAGAAGGAGACTCAGGGGTGACCTTATTGCTCTCTACAACTACCTGGAAGGAGGTTGTAAACAGGCAGAGGTTGGTCTCTTCTCCCAGGCAGCCAGCACCAGAACAAGAGGACACAGTCTCAGGCTGCACCAGGGGAAGTTCAGGCTGGAGGTCAGGAGGAAGTTTTATACAGAGAGAGTGATTGCCCATTGGAATGGACTGCCCGGGGAGGTGGTGGAGTCACCGTCACTGGAGGTGTTCAGGAGGAGACTTGACAGGGTGCTTGGTTACATGGGTTAGTTGATTAGGTGGTGTTGGATGATAGGTTGGACGTGATGATCTTGAAGGTCTCTTCCAACCTGGTCTATTCTATTCTATTCTATTCTATTCTATTCTATTCTATTCTATTCTATTCTATTCTATTCTATACCTACTGTGGCAGTTCAATCAACAGCTCAATTAAGTGATATGTATATTGTTTCTTCCTTTCTCAGAAGAGACCTCCTTTGGTTCGAAGAGACCTTAAAGAACTCTTTGACATGAAGTCAACCCAACACCACCATGGCCACTAAAACATGTCCCAAAGTGCCATATTCACACATTTCTTGAACACCTCCAGGGACAGTGACTTCACCTGCTCCCTGGACAGGCTGTTCCAAGCCCGTGACCACTCTTGCAGGACAGATATTCTTCTCAATATCCAACCTAACCCTACCCTGGTTCATCTTGAGGCAGTTTCCTCTTGTCCTACTACTTGTTTCTAGGGAGAAGAGATGGGGGAACACCCACCTCACTGCTAATTTCTTTCTTGTGGCTGTAGAGAGTGAGAAAGTCTCCCTTCAGATTCCTTTTCCCCAGTTCCCTCGTCTGCTCCTCACCAGACCTGTTCTCCATACCCTTCACCAGCATCATTGTCTTAATTTTCCTTTCCAACTATTTAGCTTCTATGTATAGATAAAAATATGTTGACTTTCTCCCTTCTTTTCTAACTTATAAAAAGAGTCCTTTTTATCTTCTTCCAACCCCATAACTTGGGATGGCATTAGATTAAGCTGCGCTCTACTTCTAAACCATGCAGTTTCACATCAATCATGGTGATTTCATTGTGAATGTGCCAGTTTGTTCATATTTTAACCTCCCCCAAACAAGATTTGTTTGCTACTGACTGTTCCATAACACACTGTGTGAAAATGTCTCTCTGGCTCTCTAAGTAATTCCAACTTCTTGAAGGTCACTATGAGCAGAACTTTTCCTTTTTGATTTAAAATAGATTATTCTGTCTTTATCCCAAATCTGCTGTTACTACAGGTTTCAGTGTGAGTGAAAATTGGAGAGTCCCAGTTTTCATTAATTTTCATTCTGGAAATGTCTTGAGGAGAATTATGAAACCATGAATAGTAGCTTGAATAAGAGCATTAGTTTTGCATGCAGCAAGACAGTTGAGAAGTGAGTTGCTGCCAGCTGGAAAGAGCTACTTGAGTGTCTATCTAAAACTGGAAGATTTTGTTATACAGAGTAGTGGGGGGAAAAAAATCAAAAATTGAGGATAGCTGAGGGTTTTTTTTTAGATTATGTGTAATTAAAGATAGTATATGAAACTACATCCTCCCAGACTAGTGGCACTAGATAATGCCCTAGATTCAGCCCTGGCGAGGGTACACCTTGAATGCTGGGGTCAGTTTTGAGTCCCTTACCTAAAGAAAGAAATTCAGGTACTGGAGCATGTCCAAAGAAGGGTAACAAAGCAGGTGAAGGATCTGGAGAACAGGCCTTGTGAGAAGCAGCTGAGGGAACTGGGTTTGGTTAGCCTGGAGAAGAGGTGGGTGACAGTCCATTAAGAGGAAGATAGACCACCAGATTCAAAAATTTCAGTTGCTTCTCTGTGCTCACATTATGGTTTGGTTTGGTTTGGTTTCAGATGAACACATACATTCATAGAATGGTTTGGGCTGGAAGGGACCTTCACTATCATCTAGTTTCAACACACCTTCCATGTGCAGGACACATGGTATATGGATATCTCTCATTGAAGTCCTTCTCCTCCTACCAGACTAGCTTGCTCAAGGACACATCCAACCTGGCTTTCAACACTTCCAGGTTTGCAGCCTCTGTAGCTTATCTGGACAGTGCCTCACCACTCTTGTGGGGAAGAATTTCTCTCTCATGTCTCACCTCAATCCAGTTTCTTCCAATTAGATGTCATTAGCCCTTGTCCTGTCACTCCATGCCTTTTTCATAGTTGTTCTCCAATGGAAGATTAAGTTCTACTTTGGGCTGAAGTTTTATCATGAGATGCTGCTGGGGCCATTTACCCTGGAGAAGAGAAGGCTCCAGGGAGACTTTTCAGCATCCTCCTAGTACCTAAAAGGGGCTATAAAAGAGCCTGGGAGGGTCTTTTGACGTGGGCTTGTAGTGACAGGATGAGGAGGAATGGATTGAAGATGGAAGAGGGGAGATTTAGAATGGAGATTAGGAAGAAATTCTTAATAAAGAAGGTGGTGAGACACTGGAACAGGCTGCCCAGAGAGATTATGGATGCCCCCTCCCTGCCGGTGGCCTTGAGCAGCATGGTCTAGTGGAATGTGTCCCTGGGCATGTCAAGGAGAATGGGAACTAGGTGATCATGAAGATTGGTTCCAACCCAAACCAGTCAATGATTCTATCACCATGCTTACTGCAGGGGGATTGGTTGAACTACAAGACCTTTAAAAGCCCTTTCCAACTCAATGCATTCTATGATTCTATGACAAATAATACAACCCAGAAGTAGCAATTGCAAAGAGATTATATAGGAGAGAAATTAAAATAGAGGAGAAGAATTGTATCTGCTCTTAGGGTGTTGTGTTAGCTGGGTCTTACAGAGGGACATGTAATGAGTATTCACTGTCAACGTTTTAAGTCATTATGGAAATGATTATAGATGAAGATATTTATTCAGTCCATGCCAGACTGAGGGAAGAGATTTCCAGAAGGCAGGCCAGATGGTTAAATGGGTTTTGCTGCAGTTCTATGTTGACCTGTCCCCTATGCTCCAAAAGTCACCATCGTGTTTTTTGAGACACTGTGAAACCATCCATAACGTCATCTGGAGCTGGGTGTGCTGAAGGATTGTCACAGTTGGAGAACACTTTATTTTCACACCTAATTCTTGGGATTCTTCAGCTCCTCAGGAATTTCTTCATCTCTCTTGGGAATTTAGTGAGCTGAGGATGATTAGAAACTGACTATTTCATAAAGGTTTTATAAAGCACTGTAGGTTGACAACTTTGTGTGAAGCACTCAGCAGATTTTC
Organism: Melanerpes formicivorus; assembly: GCF_026170545.1. Taxonomy (NCBI): domain Eukaryota; kingdom Metazoa; phylum Chordata; class Aves; order Piciformes; family Picidae; genus Melanerpes; species Melanerpes formicivorus. The sequence goes on along the minus strand of NW_027142550.1, from coordinate 468,192 downwards.
ATTGGCACCCATAGATGTTCTGATTTTCTTTTTTGAAGAGACAGCTTGGGCTCAATGATCTTAAAGGTCATTTCCAACCAAACCTATCCTATGATTCTATGACTGTAGAATTTTGAATTTTATTCTCATAGCACCATAGAATTTTTTTTTTCAGTTGGAAAAGACATCTAAGATCATCAAATCCAATCATCAACCCAACACCACCATGGCCACTGAACCGTGTCCCAAAGTGTCATATTCACACATTTCTTGAACACCTCCAGGGACAGTGACTTCACCACCTCCCTGGGCAGCCTGTTCCTATGTCTGACTACCCTTTCAATCAAAAAAAATAATCCTAATATCCAACCTAAACCTCCCCTGGCAACCAAAAGGATTCTATGATTCTATGAACTGTCCTGTTACATGAGCTTTTTTGCTTTAGCATGTTTCTCATAGCACAGTGTGGCCAGCAGGAGCAGGGAGGTCATTCTGCCCCTGTATACTGCACTGGTTAGGCCACACCTCGAGTAGTGTCCAGTTCTGGGCCCCTCAGTTTAGGAAGGATGTTGACTTGCTGGAACGAGTCCAGAGAAGAGCAACAAAGTTGGTGAGGGGTTTGGAACACAAGCCCTATGAGGAGAGACTGAGGGAGCTGGGGCTGCTTAGCCTGGAGAAAAGGAGACTCAGGGGTGACCTTATCACTCTCTACAACTACCTGAAGGGAGGTTGTAGACAGGCGGATGATGGTCTCTTCTCCCAGGCAGCCAGTACCAGAACAAGAGGACACAGTCTCAGGCTGCGCCAGGGGAGGTTCAGGTTGGATGATAGGAAGAAGTTCTATACAGAAAGAGTGATTGCCCATTGGAATGGGCTGCCTGGGGAGGTGGTGGTGTCACCATCATTGGAGGTGTTCAGGAGGAGACTTGATGGGGTGCTTGGTGCCATGGGTTAGCTGTTTGGGTGGGTTGGATTGGTTGATGGGTTGGACATGATGATCTTGAAGGTCTCTTCCAACCTGGTTTGGTTTATTCTAATAAAGGTTTATTCTAATAAAGGTATGAAGAGTTTGTATATAAAGTATTTGTGACACCACTGTCAGCACTCCAGAAGTGAGCACTCCTTTGGCTCCTTTTATTTTTTTATCTTTTTGTGTGCTGTTTTAAAATAATTATCTTCATTTTTCAAATCCTGTTTACATCATTGACCTCCACCCTCAAAGGTAATGAATACATAAAGACTGAAGCAGCAGGAAAGTGAACCAGCACTTGACTTGTGCTGCCAGCTCCCAGTATAAAGGTTTATTTACAAGGAGACTGACCAGGATTACTCAATTTCCTGCTTCATCGAGGATCACACCATCTTAGTCAGTTCCCTTGGCTCTGTGTTTAAGGAGCTTAATGAAGAGGGAAATTAATTCTCAGTGGCAACTACCTGTAGCTACTGACTTACTCATGCTGCCAGTCCTCCCCGGTCCCCATCTGACTGTGAGAACATTTGTCACTCATCCAAATCCCATTTCCTGAGCACTTCAGGATCACAGGATCACACAGAATTGTTTTGGTGGGAAAAGAACTCTGAGATCATTAAATCCAACCTAACACCACCATGGTCACTAAACCATGTCCCCAGATGCAATGTCCACTTGTTTCTTGAACATTTCCAGGCACTTCACCACCTCCCTGGGTAACCTGTTCCAACGCCTGATCACTCCTGTGGAAAGAAACTTTTTCCCAACATCCAACCTAAATGACTCTTGACACAATTTCAGGCCAATTCCTCATGATACTTGTGTTTGTGTTATGTGAATGGTGTCTAGAATAAAGAATCTACAAATAATTATGCCTTTTTTTTTTTGGCATTACGAAGGAGGGCAGTTATTTCTTTGGAATTCTTCTGGCCAACAGGTCCAGCCACTGACCTTACTGTCCTCTTCTGCATGGTACTGGTTCTCTGGACAGCATCCTGAGCAGGGCAGTGAAGCTTGTGAAGAATCTGGAGAACAGGTCTGATGAGGAACAGCTCAGGGATGGGAGTTGTTTAGTCTGGAGAGGAAGAGGCTGAAGGGAGACCTTATTGCTATCTGCAAGTCCCTGAAAGTAGGCTGGAGCCATGAGGGTGTTGGACACTTCTCCCTAGTATCAGGTGGGGATGCTTAGCCTGGAGAAGAGGAGACTCAGGGGTGACCTTATTGCTCTCTACAACTACCTGAAGGGGGGTTGTAGACAGGCAGAGGTTGGTCTCTTCTCCCAGGCAGCCAGCACCAGAACAAGAGGACACAGTCTCAGGCTGCACCAGGGGAGGTTCAGGCTGGAGGTCAGAAGGAAGTTTTACACAGAGAGAGTGATTGCCCATTGGAATGGACTGCCTGGGGAGGTGGTGGAGTCGCCATCACTGGAGGTGTTCAGGAGGAGACTTGACAGGGTGGTTGGTTGCATGGGTTAGTTGATTAGGTGGTGTTGGATGATAGGTTGGACTTGATGATCTTGAAGGTCTCTTCCAACCTGGTCTGGTCTGGTCTATTCTATTCTATTCTATTCTATTCTATTCTATTCTATTCTATTCTATTCTATTCTATTCTATTCTATTCTATTCTAAATGAGAGGAAATGGCCTGAAATTGTGCCAGGGGAGGTTCGGGTTGGATATTAGAAGTTCCTCCACTGCTATTGTGGCCAGGCATTGGAAAAGGCTGCTCAGGTAGGTGGTGGAGTCACTGTCCCTGGATGTGTTCAAAAAAGATGTAGACAGAGCACTTTGGCACATGGTTTAGTGGGCATGGCAGGGTTGGGCTCAATCTTAGAGGTCTTTTCCAAACTCAGTGATGCCATGACTCTCAGCTATTGCTGGTACCTGGGTGCTAGCAAAACATGGAGTTGACAATGGGCTTGATGATCTTAGAGGTATTTTCAAACCAAACCAATTCCATAATCCAGTTTTATAGAAAACTAAATAAGATGACCAGGTAGGTTGTAGATACCCAATTTCTGGAGGTGTTCAAGGCCAGGTTGAATGAGGCCTTGAGAAACCTGGTCTAGTAAAAGGTGCCTCTGGCCATGGCAGATGGGAGTTGGAACTAGATGATCTTGAAAGTCCCCTCCACCTTATGAATCTGTGAATTGTGACATGCTTACTATAAAGAAGTTGGGTTGGCGCCATACCATTCTATGTTTCCATGATAGCACAGTTACTCATAGAATCATAGAATCAATAAGGTTGTAAAGACCTCAGAGATCATCAAGTCCAACCTGTCATCCAACACCTCATGACTAACTTAAAGTGCCATGTCCAATCCCCTCTTGAACACCTCCAGGGACGGTGACTCCACCACCTCCCTGGGCAGCACATTCCAATGGCCAATCACTCTTTCTGTGAAGAACTTTCTCCTCACCTCTAGCCTAAACTTCCCCTGCTGCAGCTTGAGACTGTGTCCTCTTGTTCTGGTGCTGGTTGCCCGGGAAAAGCACAAACCCCCACCTGTCTACAACCTCCCTTCAGGTAGTTGTAGAGAGCAATAAGGTCTCCCTTGAGCCTCTTCTTCTCCAGGCTAAACAACCCCAGCTCCCTCAGCCTCTCCTCATAGGGCTTGTGCTCCAGACCTATTATGAGAGAGTTGAAAGAATCAGTGATCTATCTTCCTGTTTCCAGAAACTCCTCTATAAATACCAAGTATTTTGTAGAATACTTTGGAAATAAAACCAGAAATATCAGAACAAGGAATGAATAATTCTACCATTAGCATCAATGTCACTACTTGGTGGAGAATCAACACCCACTTCATTATATATAGCCTGAGTAAGAACAGACATGGCATATTTGTATTTTCATATGAAAGAAAGCCAGGGAAAAAAACCCACAAAACAGAAATATATGCAGAAGCTACCACAACTTGGAAGAGAAAAACCCCAGATTTTAATCTTAACATTGTCATTTAAGTTATTTTTCCTAAATGCTTGCAAAATATTTTTCAGCCCAAATACTCTTAAAGCAATTCTGTCATCCATTTACCCTCCAACCTGGAAATAAATAGCTCTGAGGAGTCAGGAGAAGAGAAAATCCCTTTACAACAGAGTCCTGTCTATGAGTCAGTTTCAGCTATGGTCACGATATCCTAGAAGTTCATAGGTTTCAGTTGCAGTAATTTAGTAGTGGTGGGATTGTGAGCTCTAGGAGAGTAGTTGGATGTGTTTTCATAGGTAGGGGTGCTCCAGCTTTCTGGTCATCTTCGTGGCTCTCCTCTGGACCTGTTCTAGCAGGTCCATGCCCTTCTTATGGGGAGAGCCCCAGAGATGGACACAGTACTGCAGGTGAGGTATCAGCAGGCAGCAGTCGTAGAATCATAGAATCAACAAGGTTGGAAAAGACCTCAAAGATCATCAAGCCCAAGCTGTCACCCAACACCTCCTGACAACTAAACCATGGCTTAAAGTGCCACATCCAATCCTCTGGGAACACCTCCAGGGACAGTGACTCCACCACCTCCCTGAGCAGCCCATTCCAGCAGCTAACAACTCTCTCCATGAAGAACTTTCTCCTCACCTCGAGCCTAAACTTCCCCTGGCACAGCTTGAGACTGTGTCCTCTTGTTCTGGTGCTGCTTGCCTGGGAGAAGAGACCAACCCTTTCCCGGCTACAACCACCCTTCAGGTAGTTGAGGTCTCCCCTGAGTCTCCTCTTCTCCAGCCTAAACAACCCCAGCCTCAAGAGTTTGATGATTCTAAGATTGATTCTATGAATTCAAATGGTGGCCTTTGCTTATATACATCTTCCTTTCTTCCTTCCTTCCTTCCTTCCTTCCTTCCTTCCTTCCTTCCTTCCTTCCTTCCTTCCTTCCTTCCTTTCTTTCTTTCTTTCTTTCTTTCTTTCTTTCTTTCTTTCTTTCTTTCTTTCTTTCTTTCTTTCTTTCTTTCTTTCTTTCTTTCTTTCTTTCTTTCTTTCTTTCTTTCTTTCTTTCTTTCTTTCTTTCTTATATTTGCTTATATGCTCACATGGCTATGAATATATATATCTGTATTTTCTCTTTGCTCTTCAGGAGCTGTAATTAACTTTTTAATAGGAATAATTGTAATTATCTTCTTTTACTTTCTTTTCCACACTATTTTTAACAGTCAATGGAATGTGCCAGAGAAGGTTCTGTGGAATAAGACAGAGAAGGTGAAACAATGGAGCAAAACAGATTGTAAAATCCATTCCTCCACACTGTGAAGTCCTCGTGATGACAGATTGCTGTCATCATTAGAGTTTCTGAGCTCTGTTATTTGCCAGAATGATTACACAGCTCTGAAAAATTTAAGCTGGAAATATTTCAACACAGAATATTTGAGGAAGCCACACACTCCACAACAACAACAAAAAAAATTATATTTGTGTGTATATTAGAGTATGCAAAACATCTCAGGCTCCAGAGCTCCATTCTCAGCTGTGCTGATCTGCCAGTTTTCCTCAGCTCCAATTGAAGCAGGAACAAGCCTACCTCCAGCAAACTTGATTTGGATACAACTTTTAATGAGAATCATGCATCCCCATCCTGCTCAGCACCAGCTCTCCCTTTTTGATTTTCTCACCACCCACTTCATCTCTTACTTTCAGATGGCCTTCTGCTAACTTCCCTACTGTGCATGGCTAAATCCTACAAAGAAGTGAATTATTTTTATCCTGTTGTCCACACATTTGCACCCTGATTTCTGGTGGATCTCTGATGGTTTCAAGGTGGTCACCTTTGTAAAGCTCAAAACCCCCCAAACACGAGGATCACTGCGTTTTTCTAAGGTTTGCTCGACTCTACTGATCTCTTCAGTTTTCTTCCTTTTGATTTCCTCCTTCCTTCACACCATCTGCTTCAAATGTTTAAGTAATTTTTCATATGTTTTAATTAGGATTTCATTTAGAACCATAGAATTGTTTCAGTTGGAAAAGACCTCTAAGATGATTGAATCCAACCATCAACCCAACACCACCACAGCCATTGAACCATGTCCCCAAGTGCCATGTACACTCCTTTCTTAATCTCCCCCATGCATGGTGACTTTACCATCACCCTGGTAGCTTGTTCCAATGCCTGATGACTCTTGCAGGAAATAGATTTTTCCTAAGATCCAAACTAAACCTCCCCTGGCACAATTTCAGGCCATTTCCTCTCATTGTATCACCTGATACCAGGGAGAAGAGACCAACACCCACCTCACTTAAACCTCCTTTCAGAGAGCTGTAGAAAGAAATGAGGTCTGCCCTCAACCTTTTCTTCTCCAGACTGAATAAGCCCAGTTCATAGAGCTGCTCCTCACCAGAGCTGTTGTGCTGCTCCTTCACCAGCTTTGTTGCAGCTCAATATTCCTCTTTCAGTGAGGGGCACAAAACTCAACCCAGGACTCAAGGAGTGGCCTCACCAGTGATGAGTCCAGGGGGAGAATAACTTCCCGGGTCCTGCTAGCCAAACTATTGCTGGTCCACAATGCTATTGGCCTTCTTGGCCACTGGGCCAGCTCTCAAGGTTTGAGAGTTGGACTTGATGATCTTACAGGTCTTTTCCAATCACAACAATTCTATGATTATTCCTATCTTCATAGCTTATGCTGATCCACAAAAATGATTGAATTTTTCATCCTTTTCTCCTTTAATATAGCAGTTTCTTAAACTTAAGTTAGCTACTGAGCTGATTTTTTTAAGCTCATATTTGGGTGTACATGACTAATGCCACAAGAAGTGTTTTTCTCTCATCTAAATTTCAATGAGGGAAGCTGAAATGTTTTAACTTCATCTGTTCTCTACATCACTCATGGGAAGAAATGGACATTCAAAGAGAAGCTGACCTACTTGAATGTATTTCCTTGGGCTGGATAGAAAAGTTACATCTGGATTTAATCAGGTAGATCTTAGCTTGGTGCCTTACATAAATGAAATGAACCCTGATGAAAAGATTTAGGGAGAAAATTATATCTGTGAGATTGATTTGATTTCAATTGAAGTTTATAGATATATTTTGTTCATAAAAAAATCAATGACAAACACAAAACCTGGTCCTCTTCCTGCTAAAAACATCTTTAGATTGCAAGTCTGAATTTTTAGTTGATTAGTATGATTAGAGTAAATTTGTGTCCATGTCCATTTAGCAGACTGTACCAAAAAACAATTTTGGTAAAAATAATCCTTCAGTAACAGCAGAAGAATATGAATACATCAGGGGGTTAAAGGTTAATTTGCAGATGAATTAAATGTGAAGGGATCTTGAAACAAAATGTCACCAAAATAAATGCAAACAGCTATTCCTCAGGGTGTTAGTGCATCTGACTGTGCTTAGACATTAAATGTTCTGGGTTGTCTGGTCTGGAGAGAAGGCAGGAGGAATCATAGAATCAACAAGGTTGGAAAATACCTCAGAGATCATCAAGTCCATCCTATCACGCAACACTTCATGACTACTAAACCCTGTGGCTCCAAGTGCCACATCCAATCCTTTTCTGAACACCTCCAGGGATGGTGACTCCACCACCTCCCTGGGCAGCCCATTCCAATGGCCAATCACTCTTTCTATGAAGAATTTTCTCCTCACCTCCAGCCTAAACTTCCCCTGGAACAGTTTGAGACTGTGTCCTCTTGTTCTGGTGCTGCTTGCCTGGGAGAAGAGGCAACCCCAGCTCCCTCAGCCTCTCCTCACAGGGCTGTGCTCCAGACCTCTCCCCAGGCTCGTTGCCCTTCTCTGGACATGTTCAAGTGTCTCAATGTCCTTCTTAAATTGAGGGGCCCAGAACTGGACTCAAGGTATGTCCTAACACACAGCACAATGACCTCCCTGCACCTGCTGGCCGCACTGTTCCTGATGAACACTATTTCTGATGAAAACAATTACCTGTGTCTGCACCCTTCTCTTTTATGCTACACAACAGAGAGTGAGATTCTTGGCACAATGAGACAACAAACCATACCCAAACAAAACACAAAAATCACACACAAAAACCCCAACCTAACAACAAAAAACCACCGTTTCCTGTCATTTTCCACATAACCATGCAATTTAGAAGGGATCTTGGAAAGCTAACTTCTACTCAAAGAAGGGCCAATGCTGAATTCAGGCCATGATGCATACAGTGGGACCTTTGAAAATACCATGGACAGAGATGCCACAACCTACACTGGACAACATATTCTACTGTTAAATTAACATCCCAGTGAATGTTTATAGTTAGCTGGGATTTCCTTGTTGCAAGACATCACCATTGTTCCTCATCCTCTTACCATGCACTGTTTTGGAATCATAGAATCATAGGATTTTTAGGGTTGGAAGGGACCTCATCCAGTTCCAACCCCCCTGCCATGGGCAGGGACACCTCACACTACAGCAGGTTGCTCACAGTCACATCCAGCCTGGCTGCAAAAACCTCCAGGCATGAGGATTCCACCACCTCCCTGGGCAACCTGTGCCAGTGTCTCACCATCCTCATGGGCAAGAACTTCTTCCTCACATCCAATCTCAATCTACCTATTTCTAGCTTTGTTCCATTCCCCCCAGTCCTATCACTCCCTGACACTCTCAAAAGTCCCTCCCCAGCTTTCTTGCAGCACCCTTCAGATACTGGAAGGCCACAATAAGATCTCCTCAGAGCCTTCTCTTCTTCAGACTGAATAGCCCCAACTCCCTCAGTCTGTCCTCATAGCAGAGCAGCTCCAGCCCTCTGCTCATCCTCGTGGCCCTTCGCTGGACACCTTCCAGCACCTCCAGATCCTTCCTGTAATAGAGGCTCCAGAACTGGACACAGTACTGCAGGTGTGGTCTCACCAGAGCAGAGCAGAGGGGGAGAATCACCTCCCTTGACCTGCTGGCTATGCTTCTCTTGATGCAGCCCAGGCTCTGCTTGGATTTCTGGGCTGCGTGTGCTCACTGCTGGCTTCTGTTGAGCTTCTCATCCACCAGCACCCCCAAGCCCTTTTCTTCAGGGCTGCTGTGAAGCCAGTCCCTGCCCATCCTATATTGGTCCTTGGGATTGATGCTCTGAGCTGTTCTTGTTCTACACCAGACAAGCAAGGAAACAGAACACACTTCTCACTTCTCTATCCTCACATCAATTACTCCACAATCTGACTGAAAACTTGAAGTGTGTCTTGTGTGTTTTGTTGTGGCTTACAAGTGGTTACTGAGGTAACTCAGTGATTGTAACACCCACAATGCCAGGCTGGATGTGGCTCTGGACAACCTGCTGTAGTGTGAGGGGTCCCTGCTCATGGCAGAGGGTTGGAACTAGATGATCCTTGAGGTTCCTTCCAACCTTAACAATTGTATGATTCACAGAATCTCTACATCCCTTCCTCTCTTCTGAGAGAGCATTTTAAAGCAGCCCTTTGCCTAGGGAAGTGCTTGAGAGCATCCATTATCTCCAGTAAGTAGGTCTTTAATTTGTCCTAGTCCAAACATTTCTAATGCAAGCTGGGGGCCTGTATGCCAGCTATAATTTAATCTTAGAGATCAAGAGCATTTTGCACTTTTTTTATACATATATATATCCTCCTCTTATAAATACCTTCTAAAGGAAAGCCTTCCAGTCACTATGTGGAGTGACAAAACTTATCAGGAAGATAAAGTGGGTTTTAGAATAATCCATATTGCCTTGACTGCAACTTCAGTCTAAACCTACTAAAATTCTTAGAGAGGGCTATTTCAGATGGGTTTGAATGAAACATTAGCTGGTAAATCTTATCTTCTCAGTTGGTTTTTGCCTTCAGTGTGGGTTTTGGCCTGACCATGCAATTAAATAAATAGAATAGAATAGGAATAAGATTAGGATTAGGATTAAGATTAAGATTAAGATTGGGATTGGGATTGGGATTAGGATTGGGATTAGGATTAGGATTAAGATTGGGATTAGGATTAGGATTGGGATTAAGATTAAGATTGGGATTGGGATTAGGATTAGGATTAGGATTAGGATTAAGATTGGGATTAGGGTTGGGATTAGGATTAGGATTAAGATTGGGATTGGGATTAGGATTAAGATTGGGATTAGGATTAAGATTGGGATTAGGATTGGGATTGGGATTAGGATTAGGATTGGGATTAGGATTAGGATTAGGATTAAGATTAAGATTAGGATTTAGAATAGAATAGAATAAAATGGAACAGAAATGCAATGCTTACATTAAAATGTAAACAGCCATATTCTTGCTGTTAATCCAGACCAAGCATCAGGAAGATTAAGAGAATCATAGAAGCAAAGCTTTTTTCCCCCATATGTGGTCACAGACATACTTCCCAGTTTCTCAGACCAGACATAGAATCATAGAATCAACAAGGTTGGAAAAGACCTCAGAGATCATCAAGTCCAGCCTATCATCCAACACCTCATGACTAACTAAACCATGGTTTCATGTGCCACATCCACATCTTGAACATCTCTAGGGATGAGGACTCCCCCACTGCCCTGGGCAGCACATTCCAATGGCCAATTGCTCTTTATGGGAAGAACTTTCTTCTCACCTCCAGCCTAAACTTCCCCTGGCACAGCTTGAGACTGTGTCTTCTTGTTCTGGTGCTGCTTGCCTGGGAGAAGAGACCAAAACCCAGCTGTCTACAACATCACTTTAGGTAGTTGTAGACAGCAAGAAGGACTCCCCTGGGGCTCCTCATCTCCAGGCTAAAAAACCCCAGCTCCCTCAGCCTCTCCTCACATGGCTGTGCTCCAAACTCCTCCCCAGCTTTGTTGCCCTTCTCTGGACACATTCCAGCAACTCAACATCTTTCCTAAACTGAGGGAACAGAAGATAAATAATAACAATGGCAGATCATAAAACCTAAGCAGATACAACTGAAAAGGACAAACTACATTAAACAGAGGACAAAATATGCCCAACCTTCTCAGGAAGGACATGATGATGAAAAGACATCACCACTTTGGACGTCTGAAACATGTCCCAACTGTGGCAGCATTAGATCTGGCAGACTGGAATCATCACACAAAGACAGACACATAAAGCCATGTGCCACGTGTCAGCACCCTGTTCAAGAGGCTGCAGATCTCTCTCTCTACTTGATTGATGAGAACTTAATGGTCATCAAGTTCAGGATGAACTGATACATTGTTGAAGGGTTGAGTGCATTAATCCAAGAAACCCTTTCCACAGTGGAACTACACTGAACAAATCTAACAAAAATGAATGCTGAGAACCACACCCTCAATAAAAAGCAGTTACCCTAATTAAATGTCATCCCACAGTCACTGTAACATTCATCACATTGCAAACTAAAGTTCATTAGAGCTCTACTTTAAAACGTCAGCAGCATCTCAAGTAATATATGAAATGACTTCTCCTTCATAAGACATTTTCGTCATTTTAAGCTGCTAGTACTTCAAGGTATTAATGTGAGCATTTCATTGGGTCTTGGGTGACAGGTTGGACTTGATGATCTTTGAGGTCTTTTCCAACCTTATTGCTTCTATGATTCTGTGATTGGACATTTCCTCATAATTTTCAAGTAACTAGAAATCCACTGCAGGTCTTCACACAAACAAGCTTCTTTGAAATAGAATCATAGAATCAGTAAGGTTGGAAAAGACCTCAGAGGTCATCAAGTTCAACCTGTCACCCAACACCTCATGACTACTAAACCATGGCTTCAAGTGCCACATCCAATCCCCTCTTGAACACCTTCAGGGACTGGGACTCCACCACCTCCCTGGGCAGGACATCTCAATGGCTAACAACTCTCTGAAGAACTTTCTCTTCACCTCAGGACTAAACTTCCCCTGGTGCAGCTTGAGACTCCTTACACAGGAAGCAAAGAAATATGTACAGACTGATGCAGCAGCAGATAGACTGAAGCAGAAAGAGAACCAGAGACTCGCACTGAACTGTAATTGTGGCATGTAATCTGGCTTAAAACCCCAGAAAAGGCCATACAGCTCCCAAATTAGGGAATGACATATCCCCAGGAGAAATATGGTGAATGGGTTCCACTAAAATTTAAGTGTAACTTCCATTAGGCACTTACAGACTAATCCCAAGGTCAATGAAATTAATGAATAATTGCACAAAAGAGGTGAATGTATTCCATAAAGGCTGATGTAAATACCTTAATCATGTCATAAAAGAGCTTGCTGCCTCTCCCTGTCAGCAAGCAAAATTATGTCATCTCCACTGCAATTTCTTGGGTCTTAAACAGAACTTTTTTCCACAAGAGCTGTGGTGGGTTTTAGGCTCTGCCTTTAAAATTAAGTTCCAGGTTTTGAGCAGAAAAGTAGAAAAATATAAATCAATCACTATTGGGTGTGAAAAGAAAAACTAAAGAGTATTCTAAACAATTGCATTGGAGAAAATATCCAGGGTAAGACTGGCTGTACCGAGTCACCATCCCTGGAGGTGTTCAAGAGGGGATTGGATGTGGCACTTGGTGCCATGGTTAAGAGTAGAGTAGAGTAGAGTAGAGTAGAGTAGAGTAGAGTAGAACAGACCAGGTTAGAAAAGACCTTCAAGATCATCACGTCCAACCTATCAACCAATCCAACCCACCTAATCAATTAAACCATGGCACCAAGCACCCCATCCAGTCTCCTCCTGAACATCTCCAATGATGGTGATTCCACCACCTCCCTGGGCAGCCCATTCCAATGGGCAATCACTTTCTCTGTATAGAACTTCTTCCTAAGATCCAGTCTAAACTTCCCCTGGTGCAGCCTGAGACTGTGTCCTCTTGTTCTGGTACTGGCTGCCTGGGAGAGGAGACCAACCCCCACCTGGCTACAACCTCCCTTCAGGTAGTTGTAGACAGCAATGAGGTCTCCCTTGAGCCTCCTCTTCTCCAGGCTAAGCAACCCCAGCTCCCTCAGCCTCTCCTCACAGGGCTGTGTTCCAAACCCCTCACCAACTTCGTTGTCCTTCTCTGGACACATTCCAGCAAGTCAACATCCTTCCTAAACTGAGGGGCCCAGAACTGGAGTCATGGTGTCTGTGGTGACAGGTTGGACTTGATGATCTTTGAGGTCTCTTCCAACCTTGGTGATACTGTGAAAACAATTTGTTCTCTTTTCTGATCTCTTCTCTGCTTGCTTCACCTTCTGGCTGACCTTGGCTGCATTATTTTAGTTAAGTCTAAGCACTGCTTTCCCTCTGCTCTTTTCTCTCTTGGGACAGGGAGTGGGGGGGCAGTGGAACAGTTTCCTTGGTCTTTTTGCCCTAAACTTCCCCTGGCACAGCTTGAGACTGTGTCTTCTTGTTCTGGTGCTGGTTGCCTGGGAGAGGAGATCAACCCCCACAAGGTTACAACCTCCCTTCAGGTAGTTGTAGATAGCAAGAAGGTCTCCCCTAAGCCTCCTCTTCTCCAGGCTATAGAATCCCAGCCCCCTCAGCCTCTCCTCGTAGGGCTTGTGCTCAAGGCCTCTCCCCAGCCTCGTTGCCTTTCTCTGGACACATTCAAGCATCTCAAGGTCCTTCTTAAACTGAGGGGCCCAGAACTGGACACAGTACTCAAGGTGTGGTCTAACCAGTGCTGAGTGCAGGGGCACAATGACTTCCCTGCTCCTGCTGGCCACGCTACTCTTGATGCAGGCCAGAATGTCATTGGCCTTCTTGGCTTCCTGGGCACACTGCTGGCTCATGTTCAGCTAGCTGTCAATCAGTACCCTCAGGTCCCTTTCTGTTTGGCTGCTCTCCAGCCACTCTGACCCCAGCCTGTAGCTCTGCATGGGGTTGTTGTGGCCAAAGTGCAGCACTCAGAACAACTTCTCTACCACTCAAATTGGTATCTTGTCTTCAAGAAAGTTGAATTTTGATCTGTCTTCTCTGAAATGCTCAGAGAGCTGCTGTTAAGGAGACAAGCACAGTCGTCCAAGGGGCAGACAATTCTCTGAAAGTGTCTTGACTGGGTTCCAACCAGTCTCTTCCTTCTCTCTTTTGTTAGTAAAATAGTCAGGACCTCTAAGTAGTTTAATTCATGTGGCTTAACCTCATCATCAGTTCCAAAAAAAACATCTGATCTTTATAGGCAACCTACTGTAAGATTAATCTAATCTACAGTCATAGAATTGTTTGGGTTGAAGAAGACCTCTAAGATCATGAAGTCAAATCATCAGCTCAACAGCACCATGTCTATTAAGCCATGTTCCAAAGTGCCATGTCTACATGTTTTTTGAACACCTCCACAGACAGTGAGTCTACTACCTTCCTGGGCAGGCTGTTCCAATGCCCTACAATCATTAGTAATGAAAAACTATAAACCCCAATGAAACATTTTGATCAAGGAATATATGCCCAGGATGCACCATAGGTTTGTTACCACATCAGACTTATGTTCAATTAACAAACAAATAATCATAGATGAGCAACAGAAGGGAGGTTTTGCAATGTGAGCAGTAATGAGTTACTGTTGAGACAGTTATAGATTTTTTTTTCCCCTCTCAAGCAATTTCCAGAGGGTAAGTTCCATTTGAATGAAAACTATAGCAAACTTTCTTGGTTAATGAGATTCCATGTTAATCCCCCATGCTGCAAATCAATTATTTAAAGCCTTTCACAGCTAATGGATCATACAGCACTTTCTGATTCATGCCAACAAGCCAGTTTTAATGCAGTGAAGAAATCAACAGCCTTAACCACTGTGTTTTAATAATACTTTTGCTGTGGTTAAAGAGGAGACACCACAAAACATTTTCAAATAAAATTCATAGAATCATAGATTCATAGAATAGTTTGGGTTGGAAAGGACCTTTGAGATCATCTAGTTCCAACCTCCATGCCGTGGGCAGGGACACCTTCCACTAGACCAGCTCACTCAGGACCTCATCCAATCTTGCATTGAAGACTTGCAGCCTTGGAGCCTCCACAGCTTCTTTGGGGAACCTGGTCCAGTGCTTCACTGCCCTCATGGAGAAGAATTGCTTCCCAGGGAGGTTTTTGAATCCCCATTCCTGGGGGAATTTCAAAGAAGCAGATGCATGGTGCTGACGGACATGGTTTAGCAACAGACTTTGTAGAGGTAGAGAACGGTTGGACTTGGTGACCTTAACAGTGTTTTTCCTACCAAAATGATTCTGGTCCAGTTCTGGACCCTCAGTTTAAGAAAGACTTTGAGTTGCTGGAACATGTCCAGAGAAAGGCAACAAGGCTGGTGAGGGGTTTGGAGCACAAGCCCTATGAGGAGAGGCTGAGGGAACTGGGGTTGATTAGCCTGGAGAAGAGGAGGCTCAGAGGAGACCGTATTGAAGAGAGGTTGTAGCCAGGTGGGGATTGGTCTCTTCTCCCAGACAACCTGTGACAGAACAGGAGGACACAGTCTCAAGCTGTGCCAGGGGAGGTTTAGGCTAGATGTTAGGAAGAAATTCTTTCCAGAAAGAGTGATTGGCCATTGGAATGGGCTGCCCAGGGAGACAGTGGAGTCACCATCGCTGGAAGTGTTTAAAAAGAGGCTGGATGAGGCACTTAGTGCCGTGGTTTAACTGATTAGATGGTGTTGAGTGATAGGTTGGACTTAATGATCTCAAAGGTCTTTTCCAACCTGGTTAATCCTGTATTCTGTATTCCATGATTCTGTAAACCAACAAAGCAAATAGAGCAGGCAAGAAGATCTGATTTCCACTGTTGTAATTAGGACTGGATATATTGCAAAGCAAACAGTGTGCTCCTCAGTCTTCTTTTGTTTCTTTTTCTTTGTTTGTTTTTTTTTTTTTTCCCATCTAAATAAGCCTGATTGCTCCTTAGAAATCATGTTTTCTCCTGATCATACCGTTTGTGATGTCCTCTGTGAAAGATTTCTTTTGGCAGAAGACCAAGTGGACTTTTTTTCCCAACAGATCACGAATGTACTCGAGTCATTGGTGTAACTGGGGATTTTAGTTAGATTGCATTATCCACTGCTATAGATGACATAGAAACATTTTCATTAGTCCTGGAAATGGCAGAGAAATTAAAGTGTCCTTTCTGCTCTATCTAATTACTTATCATACCAGAATCTAGGGGGAGAAAATATATTGTAGAAACATGCTGAGATAGGCATATATAAGATCTAATGCTGTCTGGCTTTAAGATGCAAGCTGCTCTCCTGGCTTTTCTTTTCCTCAGAGATTTGAGATCTTCTGCCAGATTCCTCATAGTTTTCAGTGGTTTGTGCAGATATTGTCTTCCTTGGGAGGAAAAGAAGAAAAATCATAGTTTGGGTTGGAAGGGAACTTTACAGTTTTTCCTGCAAACTGGTTATCTCTTAGAAAAGGGCATGGAGATGATTTTCATCCTATACTTGATTAGAATCATTCAATCACAGAACGGCTTGAGTTGGAAGGGACCTTGAAGATCATCTAGTTCCCACCTCACTGCCATTGGCAGGGACACCATCCACTAGACCAGCTTGCTCAAGGCCTTGTCCAACCTGGCCTTGAAGACCTCCAGGTAGGAGGCACCATCCTCACTGTAAAGACAGACAAGGCAACATTCCAGGTCTCTGCAGCCCACAGCTGAGACCTGTAGTTACTACTAGAGTAGGGAGGATACTAGTTGGTGCATCAGCCTTTTGTCATTTTAAAGTCTAATGGTGAGCAATCAACTCTCCCAGTGCTTGATGCCTACATTCCATCCCATAGCTTCTTGTGCCATATTTCATCAGGAATTTCTGCTTTTGTTGTTCCTGATGCTGTTGAGGGTTTAAACTTCATGGCTATAAAGAAAGCCTAAGCAAAGACACAACCATCTTAGGAAAAGAAAGGAAATATTCGTCCCTGGAGGTGTTCAAGAGGGGATTGGATGTGGCACTTGGTGCCATGGTTTAGTAGTCATGAGGTCTTGGATGATAGGTTGGACTTGATGATCTTTGAGGTCTTTTCCAACCTTATTGATCCTATGATTCTATGATTTCTATAATTCTATGCAGGACAGAATGCTGCTTGCCTTCTTGGACACCAAATTTCCATATGCAAAGGTTTTTAATGCCATTTTCCTCAATATTTTCTTCTGATGAGACTTCAGATGAAGGAGTAAAGTGAGCTAAGATGGCTTCCTTTATTTATTTGGAATTAGGTCTGTGTGAGTCAGGAGGAAGATGAGGGATGTAAACAGTGGAGTTGTTTACACACTCTCATGGTGCTTTTTAGTAATTAAGTCCTGTACAGATACTAACAGATATGCTCCACAAATTATTTACCTCCAGAAGGTTTTGTTCTCTTCCTTTTTAGAGGAGCTGAAACCAATTAGCCTGTTTTGGCTCTAAATAGCTTTGAAATGTCAAGTGGCATTTATTTGAGATTGCCCTGCAATATAAATATTGCCTGCCAGCTGTTAAAAAAAAAGAATGTTGAGTTTTGGTGAAAGTTACTCATGAGTCAGCTATTGCAGAGCCACCATCCCTGGAGAGGTTAAAACCACATGTAGACACGACGCTCTGGGACATGGTTTAGTGGGAATGGTGGTGTTGGGTTGATGGCTGGACTGGATGATCTTAGAGGTCTTTTCCAACCTTAATGACTCTATAATTTTAATTCCACTGCTGAGGCTTGGGTTCTGACTTTGCTCCATCCTACCAGCAGAGGAGATACTTGCATGGTACGGCCCAACCAAATATGCGGTATTTGGGGTGATTTAGGAACCCTCTCTTCACTTGCAAGTCAAATACATTCTGAAGAATTGGTGATTTCATTTTGATTTAACCTGGAGAAGAAAAGGCTCTGGGGAGACCTTCTATTGGTCTTCCAGTACCTACAAGAAGGGTGAGGAGGGACTTTTTACAAGAGCTTGTAGTGACAGGACAAAGGGGAATGACTTTGAGCTGGAAGAGGTGAGATATAGACTGGAGATTAGGAAGAAATTGGTTTTAGTAAGGGTTGATGACACACTTGAATGGGCTGCCCAGGGAGGTTGTGGAGGCTTCAGATCTGGGAGTGTTCAAAGTCAGGTTGGATGAGGCCTTGAGCAAGCTGGTATTGAGAGATGCCCCTGCCTCTGGCAAGCAGTTTGGAACTAGAAGATCTTAAAGGTCCCTTCCAACCTAAACCATTCCATGATTCTATGATTCCCTGATTTTATACTGCTTGCCTAAGAAGCCTTGAATATTCACACTAATATTAGATGAGAAAAAAAGAATTGTCAGCCCCCCAAAAAAGAGCTGTTTTTGGTTTCACCTATCTGGATGCTTGCAGCATCTCTAGCAGAGCAGGGCACCTCTTGATTGTAAGAACAATAGACAAAGAGAACCATACAATTATTTAGATTGGAAAAGTTTTTTAAGATCAATGAATCCAACTGTAGTTTGAAGCACAATGACTGTATCATGAATATTAAAGACTGTGAGAAAAGAAGTCTAAGTGGAGACCTTCTGGCTCTCTACAGCTCCCTGATAGAAGGCAGGAGCCAGGTGGATGTTGGTGTCTTCTCCCCAGTAACATGTGATAGGAGGAGAGGAAATGACCTCAAGTTGCATAAGGGGATGTTTAGGTTGGCTCTTAAAAGAAACTTCTTGACTGAAAGACTGAAACAGACTGCTCAGAGAGGATTTTAAATCTCCACCCCTGGAAGTGTTTCAAAGAGGCAGAGATGTGGTGCTGATGGCCATAGTCTAGCACCACACTTGGTAGAGTTAGATAATGGTTAGACTTGATCTGAAAGGTCTTTCCCAATCCAAACCATTCAAGGATTCTAAGATGTTGCTAGGAGATGTTGTATTTATCTGAATCTGAAACCTAAACCAAACCTAGGCATCTTCCTAAAGATCCAGCTATGAAATGAAAACTTCACCAGTCACTTTGAACTGGACTTTTAATCCTTTAGCTACTGAGCAGCCTCATTGCTTGCTGCTCCTCTTAGCAGCATGATGGACTATTTTATTTGACAGTCATATTTAATTCATGACATAGAGCAGATTGTAAGTGGCTAATGACAAGGAAATAATCATTCTTTGACTGCATCCATGCAGTTAGGTTTTATGAAGCTGCTTGCATTTTGGACAATCCCAGAAGGAAAAAATGCTACTCAGAACTTTTCTGGTGATACAAATGACTTAATTCCAGAGAAACAGTCAAACTTTTCTGCCCATTGCCAGCTAAGAAGTTATAATCTGTAACATGCCCAAGACAGACAGGCATTTAAAAAAATAAACTTAATTTGCCTAAAAAAGCCTACATCACATCAAAAGCCTAATGGAAACTGCACACCTGTTTAACCAAGCCCAAAGGCAGAGCCACTTAGCCACAAGCACTGTTTCAAGGGAGAGAGACACCACTTTGTTCACTAGTGGTGTCCCCCAAGGATCAGTGCTAGGCCCTGCATTCTTTAATATCTTTACTGGTGATCTGGATGAGGGCATTGAGTCCATCATCAGTAAGTTTGCAGACAACACCAAGCTGGGGGCAGGTGTTGATCTAATAGAGGGTAGGAGAGCTCTGCAGAGGGACTTTGACAGGCTGGATGGATGGGCAGAGATCAACGGCATGAGATTTACCACATCTAAGTGCCGGGTTCTGCACTTTGGCCACAACAAACCCATGCAGAGCTACAGGCTGGGGTCAGAGCAGCTGGAGAGCAGCCAAACAGAAAAGGACCTGGGGGTGCTGATTGACAGCTGGCTGAACACGAGCCAGCAGTGTGCCCAGGTGGCCAAGAAGGCCAATGGCATCCTGGCCTGGATCAAGAACAGTGTGGCCAGCAGGAGCAGGGAAGCACCAGAACAAGAGGAGACAGTCTCAAGCTGAACCAGGGGAGGCTTAGGCTGGCTGTTAGAAAGAAGTTCTTCATAGAAGGAGTGATTGGCCATTGGAATAGGCTGCCCAGGGAGGTGATGGAATCACCATCACTGGAGGTGTTTAGGAAGAGACTGGATGGGGTGCTTGGTGCCATGGTTTAGTTGATTAGATGGAGTTGGATGATAGGGTGGACTCAATGATCTTGAAGGTCTCTTTCAACCTGGTTAATTCTATTCTATTCTATTCTATTCTATTCTATTCTATTCTATTCTATTCTATTCTATTCTATTCTATTCCAAACCAAACCAAACCAAACCAAATCAAACTAAACCAAACCAGACCAAACCCAACCAAGAAAACCCATGCCCCTCAATAAAAGAAACAAATGGGAAAAAAAAAAAAAACCTAAACACCACAGAAACAAAACAAATAAAGCATTTTCTTTCTTCCTTAATCTAAATTCTCAGCAGAAAGGCTCACTAATCTTTTGTTTGTTTATGAACAGAAACTCAGGGAACTCACTTCTGATCCTAAAGCTGCTGGTTGCTCCAGCTCATTGGGCAGAATCATTTGCATTTCTCTGGGGGTCTTTCATTGTGCAGTGTAAGTAAGGAAGCAGTGAGTCTTGATTTAAATAATAAATTTTAATCTTTTGCAGTGTAATTTAGATATTTCCCAAAGTAATGCTGTGTCTCACTAGGTATGACAAGTTCTCACCAGCTTTATGCTCGTTGTTTTTTAAGCAAATATGTAACTTAATATACATTTATGCAGATACTTCTGGACTACTTCTTGTTGGCAGGTGAGGAATCCATATCTCAGTTACACCCCAATGATGGCTCACTTTTACTTATTATTTTTGACACTTTCATTAAACAGGAAATTGGAATTCAACCATGAAGAGGAAAAAGAGGAGCTCGGTAAATAAACTACATTTCAGACACATTAGGAAAAGGAAAGATAAACCTAAACTCGGTTTGCACTGCAAATTATTTGATTTAGAATAAAAGGCAGGTAGGTTAGTCAATTTATGAAAACATCTGCAATTTTCCTGGCCTTTTGGGTCTCTTCTTATGACACTTACATTCAACTCATCTCTTAGAAAAATGTTTCCTACTTTTCAGTGATCCTTTGTGACCATTGCCTGCCTGCTATTAAGGGAATAAATTGGGATGAAAGAAGTGCTTTCTTTGTAACAAAACAAAACAAACAAAACCCTTATTTAAGACATGTTGGCTATTTCATTGCAATCCTGAATGAGTCCTCTGAAATAATATGGATCTTAATAAATAAATAAATAAATCTGAATAAACCAACTGAGAGGTACATGAAACAACAAAATTTATCTAAGAGACAAACAGTGTCATATCTCATAGACAGAGAACACATTGAGTAGCATGCAGTGTGAAAATTCCAAGGTACCTTGCAGCCAAACGAAGGATACCTCATAACTTACTGGGAAATTTAAGTTTCTTTGATGCCAACAGGTCAAAGAGTCATTGAATCAAAGAATCACACCAGTATTTTGGCTGGAAAAGTCTTCCGAGGTCATGAAGGTGTCAACACGCATTCCATGGGCAGAGATACCTCCTGCTACATCAGCTGGCCCCAGGCTCGAGACAACATGGTTTTCAACAGTTCCAGGCTTGCAACCTCCACAGCTTCTCTATCAACCTGTTCCAGTGCTTCACCACCCTCATGGGGAAGAATTTCTTCCCCATGCCTTATCTCAATGCAACTTTTTCCCCTCTGAAGCCATGCTCCTTCATCCTGTCACTCCATATATTTGTCAAAAGTCCCTTTCCAGGTCTCCTGCAGCTCCCTTTTCTTCTATCTAAATGGATTGAGTATGAAACTCAATGCACATTATTTATATTCATGTTTCTTACAGAATTCTTAACTATTTATTAGCTGAGATTCACTTTTATATCTACAAATTTCCTAGAATCATTAAGACTGGAAAAGACCTCTAAGATAATCAAGTCTATCTGTTGACTCAACATCACCTTGGTCACTAAACCCTGGCTCATAGTGTCATGTCTGCATGTTTTCTGAACACCTCCAGGGATGGTGACTCCACCACGTCCCTTAGCAACCTGTTCCAATGCCTGAGCACTATTTCAGGAAAGAAATTCTTTCTAGTATCCAATCTAAACCTCCCCCCTGCACAATTTCAGGGCATTTCCTCTTGTCCTGTGAGAAGGGGCCAACACTGGCCTCACTCCAACCTCCTTTCACATAGCCGTAGAAAGCAATAATGTCTCCACTCAGCCTTCTTTTCTTCAGTCTAAGATAAATATTTCCAAAACCTTATAGTGGCCTTCCAGTACCTGAATGGGTCTTGCAAGAAAGCTGGGGAGGGACTTTGGACAAGGGCTCATAGTGACAGAATGACAGGGCATAGCGACAGGGGCAATGGCTTTCGTCTGGGAGTGGGGAGATTTAGACTGGAGATTAGGAAGAGATTCTTTACATTGAGGGTGGTGGTGAGATGCTGGAACAGGCTGCCCGAGGGAGGTTGTGCATGCCTCCTCCCTGCAGACATTCAAGGCCAGGTTGGATGTGACCTTGAGCAACCTTCTCAATTGGGAGGTGTCCCTGCCTGTCCCAGGGGAGCTGGAACTAAAACACCTTCAAGATCCCTTCCAACCCAAACCATTCCATGAATCTATGAATATTTCAAATAAGAGGTACGTGGAAGCCACCAGTTAATAATACATAATTCATTAACAGGCAAGCATATGTGTCTCATCCCTATCTTATCCTGAAGATTAACACCTGTTTTGCAACACATGCCTTGGGTTTGTGTATCAGCACAAGAGGTTTATTGTACGTGAAAAACTCAGCAGTCAGCCACTGTCTGGAATTTCAGTAATACCAGGAAATCCTCAGAAGCTGCACCTAATCTTTCATACATATTTAAATACTGGAGTATGGTTACATCTGGGGCTTGAGCTTGCATTCCCTCCAGTAGATTACATAGTGTCTGGTCATAGAAAAGCCTGAAATCTGTTTAAATGTAAAATAAATCATTTCCCTTCCAATTAGTAGCTGTAATTCAATTAATTAGCATTAGCAAACAAAGTAAAATTATTCTAATTTGAGCATAGATACGTGTAAGCATCAAATATAATTCTCTGCTGATTTCATACCATCACTTTCCTTTTGTTTTCTTCTCCTAGCAGACCAATTTCTGCCTTCAAGACTTTTTATGGAAGCTACCCCCCACTCCCCCACCCACCCCTTGAGAGACATTAGATGTTTCAGGAGGCTATTAGCTGACAACCAGCCTGAAAAGTAGAAGACACGATTCCAAATCAGCAGAAAGCCAAATGATTTATTGCTTTTGATTAGTTTGAGATTCTCATTTGTCTTCAAGGACCTGGGAAAGCCAGTCAAAGACTTCTGGGAAGTGATAGACTTTTAAAAACTTCAATAGCTGCTAATCAAGAGCTTACCGATTGATAACTAAACCACAGGCTCACGAGATCATAGCAGAGTCTTTAACTGTTTTACAGCTGGAAGACTTTGGATTGCTAAAGGAAAATTGCATTTCCAAATGTATTGAGTATTGCAGTGGGATCATTGTGAAATTCTGAAATTCTTCACTAGAATAGGGGGAATGGAAAAGAAAATGCAAGTGGGTAGATTCAGATTGGATGTTGGGAAGAAGTTCTTCCCCGTGAGGTTGGTGAGAGCCTGGAACAGGTTGCTCAGGGAGGTGGTAGAAGTCCCACCTCTGGAGGTTTTTAAGGCCAGGCTGGATGTGGGTCTGAGCAACCTGATCTAGTGTGAAGTGTCCCTGCCCAAGGCAGGGGGGTTGGAACTGGATGTCCCTTCCAACCTGTCCCTTCCAACCTTCCAACCCTGACAATTCTATGATTATATGGTTCTATAATAACTAAATGTGTGGGAGAAGGTGGTGGGACAAAAACAGTTGGCATTTTTTTTCTGCTAACAAATGTCTATCACTCCCAAATCAAAGTGTTTGTCTTTTGGGATTTATTTTTCTTGAATTTTTTACTTTCATTTTTAATAAGTAAGGGAAAACAAACAAACAAACAAAACCCCAAACAGCAATATATTTGTTTCAGATGCTCAGACAATAACTAAATAAGAGGAAGAAAGTGTCCTAGAATTTGGGTCAGAGAAATCTGTTTGTAATTCTGCATATATTTGTAAGTCTGTATTTCCAGTCACATTGAAACAGGCTGCCCAGGATGGTAATGAAGTCACCAGGTGTTGAAGAAATATGTGGACATGACACTTGGGGACATGGCTTAATGGCCATAGTGGTGTTGGGTTGATGGTTGGAATCGATGATCTTAGAGGTCCTTTCCAACCAGACCAATTTTGTGATTCTAGTTGATTTTGGTATGGCTGCAGCTTGAATTTCTAACGGCCCAGGAAAGTGAATTATTGTCACTGGTGTTTTAATCTAAACCCACAAATAATTAAATACAGAAGCACAGAGTGAAATGCATCAGTTTTGTCTTTTGATAAGTTTTCCATACAAAGAAGATCAAGTTTGCATACTAGTTCAGATTAATCTCAGCTGTCTACGTTCATTCATGGTACTGCAAACAATACATTCCATCTAGTCATCATTTTTCAGACAGAAATGGAATTGTTTTGATTTGAAATGGCCTTTAAGATCATTGAGTCCTGCCATTATCCAGCCCTACCCAAGCTGGTGCTAAACCATGTCCCTCATCCCCACATCTCTGCAGCTTTGAAACACCTCCAGGGATGGGGAAACCCCTCCCTGGGCAGCCTGTTCCAGTCTTTGTGAAACCTTTGTGGCAACAAGTTTCTTCTCCTACTTAACCTGAACTTCCCCTTGAGGTAATTTCTTCTTGTTCTACCACTTGTAATTAGGGAGAAGAGACCAACATTCTCATCTAGCCTGGCTTTCAGCACTTCCAGGATTGAAGCCTCCGCAACTTTTCTAGACAATCTGTTCCATTCCCTCACCACACTCTTGGCAAAGAATTTCTTTTTTGTCTCCCACTTAAATCCAGGTTCTTCTCATCTGAAGCCATCATCCCTTGTCCTGTCACTCCATGACTTTGTCAAAAGTCCCTCTCTAGCTCTCCTGTTGCCCTCTTCATACACTGGAAGGCTGCTCCCTGGAGCATTCCCAGAAGAGTTGATTAATTTTCAAATCTTAACCCAAAATGCTGTGGCAGATGAGTAACAGGACACCCTGACACCAGTTCAGTGGAACATACAAAGGAGTGTTTCAGTTTCAGAAGCTGTTTCAGTTGTTTTTCAAGTCAGTTTTGGATACCAGGTTGTGTAGAGTTTAGGAGATATTTTAATCATAGAGTCACAGAATTGTAGAATTGTCTGGGTTGGAAAGAACCTCTAAGACTGAGTCCAACCATCAAACCAACACCACCAGGGCCATTAAATCACATCCCAAATTGCCATGCTAACACTTTTCACCTCCAAGGATGGTGACTCCACCACCTCCCTGAGCAACATGTTCTAATGTGCACCTCAAAATGAAAACTCAATAAATGGGATCTTTTTCCTTATTTAATAGGACACAATGTGTTAAAGATGGCATTGGGAGTGTCGACTTGAGGCCAAACTGGATATGATGATTGAGCTAATCTCCTGTAAAAGGAGAGGTTTTGATCTCTACTGTTTCCCTGACCCTGCATCCCCTGCTTCCTTTCTCTTGCCCTAGTTCTGACAGCACATTTTCTTGCTTTTCTTTATACCATTGCTTGGTAACTTTTTGACTCAGAAGACTGTTCCTTCTTGGGGAAGTGGGTGGAGGAAGGTGGCAGATCAAGCTAGTTGATAGAATGAATCTGCTGTGCTCCAGTTTCAGTACATCATCAATGGCACCTGGAAGAGTAGAGGGTACCATGAAGAAAGAGATTACTTTGTTCAGTTCAGCAGGTTCACCTAGAGGAGGTCACACAGGAACATGTCTGGGTGTTTTATGGCTGTGTGTGGTCTTCATCCAACCTATTAAGCGTAAATAGCTATAATCTGTGAAGGAATCTGCAGGAAACCAATGGAAATTAGTAACCTATCAAGAACTGTAGATTTTTCCTCCATGGAAAAAACATGTTTTGTAACAAACCATTTGGCTGGCTATAGCCTGGTCTCCTACATAGGTCAAATCTCCAGAGGTGAGACAGGATTGTGAGAAAGCATAAGAGTTTGTCACCAGCTGAAAAAGCATGGGGATATCAACTGAGGCTTTGCAGAAATGTATTACTGGGGAGTAAATGTAAGCAGAAATCCATCAACACTGTAAACATAAAAGCCATTTCCTTCTCCCTGTGGTGGCACATTTTACAAAGTGTTTTCATTATTGTTCTGCATTTCTGTATGACATTTGCATCTGGAATGCTTTCTGATGTTCAACTGGAGTTGTTTTCCTCTCTCTGCCTCTTTCCCCTCCCCCTCACTCCCCCCCCTTCCCCCCCCCCCCCCCCCCTTCCTTAAATAGCAAGAGTTAGAATACTGACATAATTCTGAGAAGAATGAATAATGTTTTTCTTACAAGTTATGGTCCAAGCTTGTAGTGGAAATAAAAGTCTCCTTTGATAATGTGGAGACATTTGCCAGAAAGATGATTCAGAGAATGGCTTGGGTTGGAAGGGGCCTTCAAGGTGATCTAGTTTCAACCCCCCCTGCCATAGTCAGGGACACCTTCCAGTAGACCAGGTTGTCTGGAATACCCCTGCTATGAAGAAAGGTTGAGAGACTCGAGGTTGTCTGGTCTGGAGAATACAAGGCTTCAGAGAGACATTCTAGCAACCTTCCGGTATTTGGGGAGGGCTCCAGGAGAGCTGGAGAGGAACTCTGGCAAGCCATGGAGTGACTGGAAGAAGCTGGATTGAAATGACACCTGAGGAAACACTTCTTTCCTGTGAGGGTGGTGAGGAACTGGAAGAGTTTGCCCAGAGAAGTTATGGAGGCTTCAAGCCTGAAAGTTCTGAATGCCAGGTTGGACAGGGACTTGACCTAGCTGGTCTAGTAAGAGTTAATATAAGCATTAACAGTCACTAACAGTACTGTTCAAACAGAATCTCGTGTTTTCCCTGACATTCCCATTACCACTGTTTGAATGGGAATTCACACATTCAAACCTAGAAATAAAAGAATTTGTAGACTCATAAAATGGTTTGGGTTGGAAGGGATCTTCAAGATCATCTAATTCCAACCCACTGCCATAGGCAAGGACACCTCCCACTAGACCAAGTTGATCAAAGCCCCATCCAACCTGGCATTGAATGCTTCAGGCTTGGAGCCTCCACAACTTCCCTGAGCAACCTGTTCCAGTGTCTCACCAGCCTCACTGTAAAGCATTTCTCCTTAATCTCTAGTCTGTCTCCCCTCTTCCTCCTCAGAGCCATTCTCCCTCATCTTATCACCACAGACCCTTGTCACAAGTCCCTCCCCAGCTCTCCTGTAGGCATCCTTCTTGTACTGGAAGGCTGCTCTGAGGTCTCCATAGAGCCTCCTCTTCTCCAGGGTGATCAGCCCCAACTCTCTCAGTGTGTCCCCATAGGGGAGGTGCTCCAAACCCCTGAGAATTCCCTTGAACAGTAAGCCATCTAAATATCAAGATAATAATTAGAGAATTATAATGATAATTACATGAATTAATATTTTTGACTTATAATTTCTAATAGTTACAGAGCATTTAAAATGCAGTGTTTTAACACAGTTTCTTGATAGAATAATATAGTTGTTTCAGTTGGAAAAGACTTCAAAGATCACTGAGTCAACCATTAATCTAACACAACCATGACCATTGAACCATGTCTCAAAGTACCATGTCCACACATTAGTCCAACACCTCCTCTGGCAGCCTGTTCCAATGCCTGACCACTAGAAAATCCATGTTCACAAAGCAACATCTGAGAATTCAAACACAAACCTTAGTCTTTATTTAGTTCTCCAGCAGAAATTTGATCACCAAATGCAGTTTTTGGTGGAATATATATATATATATATATAAAATTGCAATGATAAATTCATTAGTTTCCCTTCTCAGCTGATACCAAAAACTCCAGCTGCAAGGGAAGTGTAGCTGGATTGGTGATTGGACTCAATGATCCTAGAGGTGTTTTCCATCCAAAATAATTCAATGTTTCCTGTTTATGATTAATCTGTTTTTTTCCTTGCTGTATTGCTGGCAGCAATCTCTGCCACTCCGCTCTGCTCTGGTGAAGACCCCAACCAGAGTCCAGCTCTTGGCCTCCCTACACAAGAAAGACTTGGGCCTGCTGGAGTAGGTCCTGAGGAGGCCACAAACCATTCTCCTCCATATTATCAAGCAGCAGATTTTGTAATTAGAGTCTCAAGCAGTCCTTAGTGACGCAGTATGCAGTGCCCACAGTCCCTAGGTCAGTACTCACAGGGTAGAAAGAAATGTCTGTAACTACTCCATGCTCTGATGGAGGTTGTAATTGTTTTGGAATTGTTGTGCCACTTCATTTCACTAACAGTCTTTCACTAGACTCCATTTAATCCAAAGGATGCTAGGGGTGTGCTGAATTTATCACTTCTCCAAGATATAAAAATAACCATTTGTCAGTTTACCATTCTGGGGTCACCTGTGATTCATTAAAGTTTAATGAAGAAGCTAATTTCTGTGTGTAACTTCAGACTCAGTTGTGAAGAAGTTCTACAACAGGTAAGGTTGTAAAAGAGGTTCAGAAGTAAGGAGAGACGTGCACCTGCTTGAGCAGGTCCAGAGGAGACCACAGACATGATCAGAGGGCTGGAGCACTCTTGTTATGGGGACAGACAGAGTTGGGGCTGTTCAGCCTGGAGGATGGAAGGCTCCAGGAAGACCTCCTAGTAGCATTTCAATATCTGAAGGGGACCTACAGGAAGGCTGGGGAGGGACTGTTTAGAAGGGCTTGTAGTGATAGGACAAGGGCAATGATTTGAAACTGGAGTAGGGTAGATTTAGAATGGCCATTAAGAGGAAGTTTTTCACAATGAGGGTGGTGAAATACTGGAACAGGTTGCCCAGAAATGTGGTTGAAGTCCCATCCCTGAAGACACTGAAGGTCAAACGATGATGCCCTTGACAGCCTGGCCTAGTTGGAGATGTCCCTGCTGACTGCAAGGGGGTTTGTCCAAGATGACCTTTGGAGATCCCTTCCAACCCAATGCAATCTGTGAGGCTGTGTTAGTATTAAAATGAGAACCATCTGGTGAAAACAAAGCTTTGTTTTTTTCCTCCAGGAATCTGCAACATTGTCCCTGTTCTTCAACATCCCATCTATTCTGCTATACTAAGATGGTTCTGTAGATCACTCCCATTCTGCTATTTGAACACCTCCCACATGAATGAAGCAAATTAAAATGCTGCTGTTCATTTCACATCAACCTATCTTTCATTATTAGACTTTCCCTTTTTGGCATTGATAATAAAGTATTTTGATTGGGGAACGCAGTAACAAATTCTCCCTAGACCACCTGTGTCCAGAATTATAGAACCATAAAACTTTATTATATAATTTCACCTTCTAAATCTATAAACCTTCTGGGAGGAAAACTTCTTTCAAACTGTGGAAACTGAATATTTTTTTTTTCTTAATACATATGATTAATTTCCTTGCAACTGTTGTGAAAAAAAAAATAGACTTAAAACTGTAAAAGAAAAATATAAGTGTTATAATTATTTCTCTCTCATAACTACCCCAAATATTCATCTCTGTGGCTCAACTATTCTTTACTTCAGTTCTGCTTGAAGGCCAGCTGCTTTCAGGTAATTTTTAAGTAAAACCTCTTTGGGTTTGGGGCGTTCTTAAAATTATTTTGAGTATTTAAGTATTATTTTCAGGAATGATAGAGCAAAACAAAAGAAGTCCTTTCCTGAATAGAAATCTTGATTGCAGTTAACAATTGGGAAACAATTGGGGATCTGTGGAGAACTTCTACTGGGCTGCCAGTACCTAAAAGGGACTTTGGGAAAGCTGGAGAGGGACTTTCGACTTGGGTTTGTAGTGAGAAGAGAAGGGGCAATGGATTTGAGGTGGAAACTCAGAGATTTAGACTGGATATTAGAAAGAATATAAATGGAATGGAATGGAATGGAATGGAATGGAATGGAATGGAATGGAATGGAAAGGAATGGAAAGGAATAGAATAGAATAGAATAGAATAGAATAGAATAGAATAGAATAGAATAGAATAGAATAGAATAGAATAGAATAGAATAGAATAGAATAGAATAGAATAGAATAGAATAGAATGAACCAGGTTGGAAGAGACCTTCAAGATCATCGCACCCAACCTATCATCCACCACCTAATCAACTAAACCATGGCACCAAGCACCCTGTCAAGTCTCTTCCTAAACACCTCCAATGATGGTGATTCCACCACCTCCTGGGGCAGCACATTCCAATGGCCAATCACTCTCTCTATGAAGAATTTCTTCCTAACATCCAGCCTAAACCTCCCCTGGTGCAGTTTGCTACTGTGTCCTCTTGTTCTGGTGCTGGTTGCCTGGGAGAAGAGACCAGCCCTTGCCTGTCTACAAACTCCCTTCAAGTAGTTGTAGAGAGCAATAAGGTCTCCCCTGAGCCTCCTCTTCTCCAAAAGGACATTCATTAGAGTGGGAGTGGTGAGACAATTTTTTCCTTGCAATTATTGACAGAGTAGTTGTCATAGGTTCCTTTGGATGTCTTCCTAGGTTCCTGTGGACTCTGCTGAGACAGGACTTCTCTTACTGTTAGAGCGGGCACCTATGGAGTCAGGTGACTTTCGGATGAACTAATCAGTGGGAAGGTTTCTTTATTGAGCTAACTACAAAGTCTATGACTTTACCAAGAATTGAACATCTTTTTAAATGGGTATGAGGATTTTTGCTTTATTTGTTGTCCTGTGGGTTGGTCTGTTGTTGTGGTTGGGGGGTTTTGTTAGTGTTGTGGGGTTTTGTTGATGTTAGTTTTGTTTGGTTTTAGTTCAGTTTGAGGTTTTTTTGTTTGGTTGCTTTTTTTGTTGGTTTTGTGGGTTTGCTGTCACTGGCTTGCTTTGTTTTTGGTTCAGTTTGGGTTTCTTGGTTGGTTTGGTTTTTGTTATGCTTGTGGTTTTTTTGGTTGGTGGTGGTTTGGTTTGATTTTGGTTCAGTCGGGGTTTTTTAATTGGTTTGGGTTTTGTTGGTTTTGTGGGGGTTTCGTTTTTGTTAGTTTGGTTTGGTTTTGTTTCAGTTTGGGGTTTTGGGGTTTGTTTGTTTGTTTGTTTGCTTGTTTGTTTTGTCCTTAGGTCTTTGTAAATTCAAAGGCTTCTTATTTCCTGCAAAGAATTCATGCCCAAACTTAAAATAAAGACAAGTTCTACAATTAAAAAAGGAGCATCATTCTGTTGAGGAAGGGCTTTGAGAAGCACTACCTGGCTTTAAAGCACTGAGTTGCATAACACCTCCTTGGGATTCTTAGTTCCGATAGCATTATTTGCATTTATATTAGAGAAGTTCCTGGCAATCCAAAGTAAGTCCAAGGCTGCTGTGTGTTGCACCTTGTGTATAAACAGCAAGAAGCTTCAAGGAGCTTAAAAAGTAAACAGGCAAAGCAGACTAGCAGAGGTGAATCTTAAAAAGGCAGAAATAAAGGGAATTAAAGTGGTCTGTGCTCTGGATCTTTGCGCAGGCACTTTGGTTGGTCCTCAAAGAAGCTTTATCACTCAGTTTAGGATCTCTGCTTAGGAAACTTGCCTTGGAAACCAGCAAATGCTTCATGCAATCAAAAACTGGAAAGGAACAATGTATTGTTTTTGAACCCAGCTACAGAATCTGTTATCAACAAGTAAGAACAGATTGCAGGCATGATACTCCTCAGAGAATCAAAGAATCATACAATAGAAGGGGTTGGAAGGGGCCTCTGGAGATCACTGAGTCCAACATCCCTGCCAAGGGGGCTAGCTCAGATTGCACAGGATGGACAATGGACAGGTTTGGAATATCTCCAGAGACGGAGACTCCAGCTCGTCTCTGGATAGCCTGTCCCAGGACTCCGTCACCCTTAAATTAAAGATGTTTTTCCTCATGTTTAGATGGACCTTCTGATGTTCCAGTTTGTGCCCATTCCCCCTCGTCCTGCCACTGGGCACCACTGAAAAAAAGACTGGTCCCATTCTCCTGACATCTACGCTTGTGGTACTGATCAGCATTGATGAGACTCCTCCTCAGTCTTCTCTTCTCCAGGCTAAGAAGCCCAAATTATCTCAGTCTTTCCTCATCAGAGAGATGTTCCATTCACCTCAGGACCACTGTAACCCTTTGCTGTAGTCACTCAAGCAGTTCCCTGTCCTTTTTGAACTGGAAATTTCAGAACTGCACACAATATTCTAGATGTTACCTCACCAGGGCTGAGTAGAGAGGGAAATAAACCTCCCTTGACCTGATGGCCACACTCTACTAAATTCACCCCAGGGTACCACTTGCCCTCTAAGGGTATTTGAGGTATCTGTCTGCATTTTCACAAGAGAAAGAACACTGAGCAACATGGGCAAGAGTGTCGAACAGGAGGACAGAGCCTCTAGTCTTATTTCAACAAGTCCTTGTCAGAAGTCTCTCCTCAGCTTTCTTTTAGGCCTTCCATCACATTGCACCAAAACTCCTCGCTCGCTTTAATGACTTTCAAACTTACCAGGATTGTTAAAGATTAATTGGTGGGGCCTAAATAACTTACAGATGGAGTTTCATCTCATTCCAGAGTGAGTATTATGAGTATTAGCACAAAATGAGTGATTATATCCACTTCTGATTAGGACTCCTTCCTTTAAATTAAAATGAAGCTAATGCTACAGTGAAAGTTTTTAAGAACAATGAACCTTGTCAAATCCTGCAGGATTAATGATCAAGTTGGCAAATAATCCCAGGAAAATAACCATTGATTTCTTTCTACCTCAGAGTCTCTATTTTTACTGAAATAGAAAGAGAAAAGGGACACTTCATCCCTGGAACTGTTTAAGACCAGTCTGGATGAAGCTTTGAGCAACTTGGTGCAGTGGGAGATGTCTCTGCCCATGGCAGGGGGCTTAGAACTAGATGATCCTTTCCAACTCAATCCATTCTATGATTGCATAATTAATTTCTGTCCTCCAGGATATAATTATTCTTCAGGTTGCCTGAAGATGATCCATCAGAGGGATGGAGCACCTCTGCTATGAAGACAGGCGCCATGTTCCAATGCCTGACCACTCTTGCAGGAAAGAAACTTTTCCTAATAGCCAACCTAAACCTCCCTTGGTGCAATTTCAGGCCATTGCCTCTGTTTCTATCATCTATTATTAGGGAGAAGAGACCAAATTCCACCTCACTGCAACATCCTCTTAGGAAGGTTCAGGGTTGGAAGCCATACTCCCAGAAGGACATTTAGGTGCTGCAGCATGTCCAGAGGAGGGTAATGAAGCTGGTGAAGGGTCTGGAGAGTAGGCCTGGCAAGTAGCGGCTGAGTGAACTGAGGTGGTTTAGTCTGGAGAAGAGGAGGCTGAGGGCAGACCTCACTGCTCTGTACAACTCCCTGAAAGCAGGTTGAAGTGAGGTGGGGGTTGGTCTCTTCTCCCTAGGAAAAAGGGATGTAATGATAAGCAATCTTGATTTCTTTAGGTTCAGAGAAAAGATTCAGTGGTTTTCAGTGAAGGGGGAATGTTCCCTGATGTATTTAGCACGGCAGACATTTGATTGACACATTCAGCATTAGCACCCTGCGACCTTATCACATGCCTGGGAATTTAATACTGGCTATGCTTCCCAGCCCTTAGAAAGGAGACTTCATTGCTCTCAACAACTCTCCAAATGAGGCTGGAACAAGGGGGGTGGGTGGGATCGTAGGGTAGTCTCATCTCCCTACTAACAAGTGACAGAATGAGAGGGAATGGCCTCAAGTTGCACAAGTTAAAATTTTGTTTGAACACAAGAGAAACTTTTCCCCAGCAAGGGTTATCAAAGACTGGAACAGGCTGCCCAGGGAGGTGTTTGAATCATCATCCCTGGAGGTGTTTCAAAGAGGTGGAGATGTGGTGCTGAGGGACATGGTTTAGCACCAGCCTTGGTAGACTTAGAGAATGGTTGGATTTGATGATCTTAAAAGTCATTTCCAACACAAATGTTCCTATGATTCCATGAATAAAAGTATCTCCATGTCTCACCTAGGTGTATGCAATATGGATAAGTCCAGATATCATTATTTGAAACTGCATTCTGGACTGCACTGAATTTTTTTCTAAATCATGTATAAAATTGATGTTCCTTGCATAATTTTTATGATTTATACATTTTTATCCCTAATGAATTTGGAGCTGATTAAAACCATTCAAGTTTTTGATTTTTTTTTTTTTTTAGTAACAAGTTCAAAGAAATCACATGAGAGAAAAAGATTAAACATGTCCTATACCAAGCTCCTTTTGCTTCTTTTTGCTTTATGAGCATCGTACTTACTCATTTTAGGAGATGCAGAATCATAGAATCAGTCAGGGTTGGAAGGGACCACAAGGATCATCTAGTTCCAACCCCCTTGCCATGTGCAGGGACACCCCACACTAGATCAGGCTGGCCAGAGCCTCATCCAGCCTGGTCTTAAACACCTCCAGGGAAAGGGCCTCAACCATCCCCCTGGACAACCCATTCCAGGGTTTCACCACTCTCATGGTGAAGAACCTCCTCCTCAAGTCCAGCCTGAATCTCCCCACCTCCAGCTTCATTCCATTCCCCCTAGTCCTATCACTACCTGAGATCCTGAGAAGTCCCTCCCCAGCCTTCTTGTAGGCCCCCTTCAGACACTGGAAGGCCACAATAAGGTCACATGAATGGTTCCATGCAGCTGGGGTTTTCTGGCAAAATGTGCTGTATTACCTCATGAGGAGTTTGTGGGAAGTCAAAATTTTTATTAAAGAACCTATTTTATTTCACACTAATGTGATCATCAGTGAAGCAGAGCCACAGAGGCACCGAAACGATGGAAGGCAAACAAAAATTTAATATGATTTGATGTTCCCTCCTACACTAAGATCAAAGTTCGTTCTGTCTCATGTTAGCAAACATTTTAGCTCGCTGCAATACATCAGATCTCATTAAAGATCTCATTATAATACTTAAGAAGCGTACAGTTGCATGAAACAAAAAATGCTGCAATTAAAAGAGCTTTTATTTGATCCAGAATAGTTCTTTGTTTGCCACAGCAGAATTTTGACACACTTGAGGTAGCATGACCATTTCTTCAGAGATTCATGAAATGGTTTGGTTTGGAAGGGATCTCCAAGATTAAACACATCCAAGTGCCGGGTTCTACACATTGGCCACATCAACCCCATGCAGAGCTACAGGCTGGGGCCAGAGTGGCTGGGGAGCAGCCAGGCAGAGAGGGACCTGGGGGTACTGGTTGACAGTAGGTTGAACATAAGCCAGCAGTGTGCCCAGGTGGCCAAGAAGGCCAATGGCATCCTGGCCTGTATCAGGAACAGTGTGGCCAGCAGGAGCAGGGAAGTCATTCTGGCCCTGTACTCAGCACTGGTTAGGCCACATCTTGAGTACTGTGTCCAGTCCTGGGCCTCTCAGTTTAGGAAAGATGTTGACTTGCTGGAATGAGTCCAGAGAAGGGCAACAAAACTGGAGAGGGGTTTGGAGCACAGCCCTGTGAGGAGAGGCTGAGGGAGCTGGGGTTGCTTAGCCTGGAGAAGAAGAGGCTCAAGGGAGACCTTATCGCTGTCTACAACTATCTGAAGGGAGGTTGTAAACAGGCTGGGGCTGGTCTCTTCTCCCAGGCAACCAACACCAGAACAAGAGGACACAGTCTCAATCTGTGCCGGGGAGGTTTAGACTGGATGTTAGGAAGAAATTCTTCATAGAGAGAGTGATTGGCCATTGGAATGTGCTGCCCAGGTAGGTGGTGGAGTCACCATCATTGGAGGTGTTTAGGAAGAGACTTGATGGGGTGCTTGTTGACATGGTTTAGTTGATTAGATAGTGTTGAATGATAGGTTGGGCTTGATGATCTCAAAGGTTTTTTCCAACCTGGTTAATTCTATTCTATTCTATTCTATTCTATTCTATTCTATTCTATTCTATTCTATTCTATTCTATTCTATTCTATTCTATTCTATCTAGTTCCAGTGTTCCTGCCATAGTACCTCCACCATCTCCCTGAGCACCTTCTTGCAATGCCTGATCACTCTTGCAGGAAATAAATTCTTCCTCTGATCCAATCAATTTATTGAGATCAATGAAATAATTTGTTGTTTTTCCTGGTATTTCAAACAATGAAATGGATATGATCAAGAATGACAAACAATAAAAATGTGAGGGTATAAACAAGCTTATTTTTGAATCAGAGAATTGGAACAGGATGCCCAAAGAAGTGGTTGGATCCTCACATCTGGATCTATTTAAAGTCATCTAGATATAGTGATCAATGATATGGTGTAGATGAATCACAGAATCATAGATTGTTTTAGTTAGAAGGGACCTTGAAGATCATCTTGTTTCAACCCCCTTACATCTATAGGGACACCATCCACTAGATCAGATTTCTCAAGGCCTCATCTGACCTGGCCTTGAAGTAGTTGAGGCCCTATTAACCTTGGATTATAGTTGGACTTGATTATCTTGAAGGTCTTTTTCAACTGTGGTGATTCTGTTATAACCCAGTTCATAGCTTTGGTTCTCAGCTGCTTCTGCAAACTTTACAAGGACTGAGAAAGGTGGCAGTTAGAAATGAAATTCCAAACTTAACTGAAAAATAACAACCTGATAGGATCATAGAATAGCAGAATTGCTTTGGCTGGCAAAGGTCATCAATTCCAACCATCAACCTAAGATCACCATGGCCACTTAACCACGTCCCAAAGTGCCATGCCCACACATTTCTTGAACATCTCCAGGAGGGTGTTGTGTTAAATTATATTGCATAAGGAAAGGCAAAGGGTTTGTTGGTTTTGGTTTGGGTTGCCTTTTTTATTTGCTACCTTAGGGCCAAGACATCCCTTGCTATCTCTGCCCAAAAATTCTGCTTGCAAGAGATGGGACTTCCTTTTGTAGCAAGCAGTTTTGCAGATAGGACAGAGTGAAGGTGAAAAATCTTAGATGTCAGGCAGCCATTTAGCAAAATGACAATTGTCACAGTTTAATTTAGCTTTTTAGCATCCTTTTTCCTGCTCCAGAATAGACTATCTGGAAACTCTAATAGATCAGTTGAGGCAGAGCTAGGAAAAGCAACTGTGAGAGCTGCTGCTGATTTCTCTGTTTGTTCTTTCCATCCAAAGGGTGAGAAAAAGAGTTTTATTCTGTGGTTGAATTGGGCCTACTTTCAAAATTACTTCTTTTCAGTTCCTCCTTCTTGATTAGCACAAAAGCTATTTTAGATACAAAATGATGCAGAGCAATAAGGGAGGCTTTTTCCTTCCCACACAAGTAGCACAAATGTTGGATAGAGAGAGAGACGAAATGTGACCACACTTCCACATTGTTTCAATTTTAGGAGCATCTACTAGGGAATAATTTAAAAGAATTTTAGATCTCAAGTTAAATGTAATGAAGCCTTGAGCAATCTGGTCTGGTTGAAGGTGTCCCTGCCAATGCCAAGGGGGTTGGAACTAGGTGATCTTCAAGGTCCCTTCCAACCCTCAAAAAAATCTATGAATTTATGAACCTATGAAATAAGAACTAGGGATAAGAGAAGCCAAGAAGGTGCAGAGAAGGTCATTGAAGTTAGTGAAGGGCCTTGAACACAAGTCCTATGAGTAACACCTAAGGAAACTGTGGTTGTTTAGTCTGGAGAAGAGGAGGCAGAGGTTAGACCTCATTGCTCTCTATAACTCCCTGTAAGAACGTTGGAATGAAATGGGCATTGGTCACTTCTCCCTTATAACAAGTGAGAGGAGGAGAGGAAATGGCCTCAAGTTGCAGCTGGTAAGGTTTAGGTTAGACATGCAAAGAAACTTCTTGCCAGAAAGGATTGTCAAAGACTGGAATAGGCTGCCCAGGGAGCTGTCTGAATCCCCATGCCTACAGGCATTTGAAACACACTAAAATGTGGCACCATTCTTGGCAGAGTTAGAGATAGGGTGGACTTGAGGATCTCTAGGTGTTTTCCAGCCAAAATTATTAATTGATCCTATCCTATGATTCTTAGAAGTCTGGCATGTGTGCAGTTGGGAGGGCATCTTTCCCATCCTCTTCCTTCAACCACCAAACAAGATCTGGGATCACTGCAAGGTGGACTAAAGGCAAATTATTCATGAATTCTTCTTTTTTCAGGGGACATTTATTAAGACAAGTTTGTCTGGCACAATGTCAGTTATGATGGAAACTTATAATTATCAAAAGCTAATGAAGTTGCAGTCTAATTAAACTCCATTAATATATAATCATTTTTCTCTCTGCTGTGACCAAATCAATAGGGTTTTTATGATTACAAAAATCTTTCCTTTACCTTTCTAGAAAATATTCTTCATATTTTAATTAGCTGTTTGGACAGAAAAATGATCCTCTTGTCTAAGGAGAGATTGTAGTTTTCTGCATTTTTTGTCTGTTGACTATACTCATATCAAATCTGTACCACATCAGCAACAATTTCATTGTAGTTATATCCTGCTCAGGACTGCTGTCACATTTTCTGATATCCATCCTGCTGTGGTCCAATAGAACATTCTCTCTTGAAGGTACAATCAATAAATTACTGCAGTTATCATAGAATCATAGAATGGCTTGAGTTGGAAGAGAGTTTCAATACCATCTAGTTCCAAGTTCCCCACTAGAATTCTAACACCTCTTACAAGACCAGGTTCCTCAAAGACTCATCCAACCTGGTCTTGAACACTTCCAGTGATGAGGTATCTGCAGCTTCTCTGGGCAGCTTGTTCCAGTGTCTCACCACCATCACAGTAAAGAACTTCTTCCTAATGTCCAATCTACATAGAATCAACAAGGTTAAAAATTACCTCAAAGATCAAGTCCAACCTGTCACCCAACACCTCATGACTACTAGACCATGTCACCTAATGCCATGTCCAATCCCCTCTTGAACACCTCCAGAGACGGTGACTCCACCATCTCCCTGGGCAGCACATTCCAATGGCTAACAACTCACTCTGTGAAGAACTTTCTCCTCACCTCAAGCCTAAACCTCCCCTGGTGCAGCTTGAGACTGTGTCGTCTTGTTCTGTTCATCTCTTCTTGTTCATCTACCTTACAATGATGTTTTACAAGCATACAGGTGAAATTAAAATAAACCCCACAACTTAGTAACCAAACCTCCAAGATCTTGTTGTTTAAATAGTAGATGAACACAGGTAAGCATTGCAAAAGGGTCTTGAAACCTTTCAGTTGCTCATCCAAGCCTTCAGATGGTCTTTAATACAAGCCTGTAGATGAGCAAGCCTAGATATGGTCTTTACTGCAGGCCTATAGGTGGTTTTTCTTTACTACAAGCCTACAGACTCCAGTGGGCAGCTAACACAATGTTTGCTTCTGATTCAATTTTTGGGAACAATGCTTTGACAACTAGACACAATAAAATAGTTGTTGGCAGATTTTAATTACTATATAAAGACAAAGTCATTTCATGGAACTTCAGGGGGTAGAGAAGCCATCAATTAGTGTGCTCAGTATGAGTTTATTTAAACAAATGATTTTCTATTTCTGGATCCATAAACTACTCACGTCCAGCCCTTTGTGATATTTACTACCAGGAGCTGTTCAGCGGGGTTATAAAATATCCCAGGCTAACCCATATATATTAAAAATCAATGTTACAAAGGACAAGGTGATTATAGGCACCCTACAAGTGCCTTGGAAGCAAACATTTGTAGAAATCTCCTTGCCACCATTC
The DNA here is from genome assembly GCF_026170545.1 of Melanerpes formicivorus. Lineage (NCBI taxonomy): Eukaryota > Metazoa > Chordata > Aves > Piciformes > Picidae > Melanerpes > Melanerpes formicivorus. The sequence continues at coordinate 428,758 of NW_027142550.1, read as the reverse complement.
ACTGAGCAGAGCAACGTGTTTAACACTGCAGCCCTCGGGCATTTAAAGTTTTTAATAGCAGAATACAAACCCAATTTTGGCTTAGTTTTAGTTGATGGGTCTTAAAGCTCCCCCTACTGATACAGCTCAGATTGAGTATGGTCTGAGTGATAAATAAATGGAGCAGCTAACTATGGGAACAGCACAATGAGAAGGTGCACACATTAGGGAGTAAATATGACATGGCCTTATGCAAACTCAGGGTTTACACCTCTATGTATTCCTCTCAAATTCAGGATACTCAGATGTTGCACACTAAGGCAGACAGAAATGCTGCATAGAGATATCTCTCTTTTCTTTTTAGTTAAAAATAGATTTTGTCACTTTGGACAGCATAGAGAGGAATGAATTACCTGGAAGTAAGCAATTCACTGGCTGATGTCTAAGTTACTGCAGGATCTCACTCTCTAATCACAGTCAGGGAGGAGAATAGGGGGAGAACAACGCTAAAGAGAAGGATTTGGGGATGCTGGATAGTGAGAAGCTCAATATGAGGTAGCAATATATGGTCACAGCCCAAAAAACAGCCCTGTCCTGGGCTTCATCCCCAGCAGCATCACTGGGCAGCTGATGGAGGGAGGGCATTCTGCCCTCTGCTCTTCTATGACTCCATCTGAAGTCTTGTGTTCAGTTCTGGGGCTCCCAAAACAAGAAGGACATGGAACTGTTAGAGTGGATCCAGAGGAGACCCTGAAGATGATCAGAGGGCTAGAACACCTCTCCCACAAAGACAGTCTGAGAGAGTTAGGGGTGTTCAGCCTGGAGAAGAGAAGGCTTTGGAGAGACCTTCTAGCAGTCTTCCAGGATTTGAAGCAAGCTCCAGGAGAGCTAGAGAGGGATTTTTGACAAAGGCATAGAGTGACTGGACAAGGGGTAACAGCTTCAAACTGGATGAAGCTGGATTGAGATGAGACATTTAGGAAGGAATTCTTCCCCATGAAGGTGGTGAGACACTGGAACAGGTTGTTCAGAAAAGTTGTGAAGACTTCAAGGATGGAAGTGTTGGGCTGGGGCATTCAGCAAGCTGGTTTAGTGGGAGGTGTCCCTGTCTATGGCAGGGAGGTTGGAACTAAATGATCTTGAAGGTCCCTTACAACCCAAACTGTTCTATGATTCTATAGCTCCTAGCACTCCAAGTCAGGGAAATAAATAGTAGCTAACTGTGAAGTCTAAAGATGTCCCTTTTGAAATGGAACTAAGAAGTTAGCTTCACAGCTACCTTATATTAAGCATTCATAGATTCATAGAATGGTATCAGTTGGAAGGGAACTTCAAGATGGTTATGGGACTTTAACATCTCTTCTATGAAGAGGGACTGAGAGACCTGGGGCTGTTTGGTCTTCAGAAGAGAACGCTGAGAGGGGTGGGTGTCGAGATGAAGGTGCCAGTCTCTTTTCAGTGGTGCCCTGTGACAGCATAAGGAACAATGGGCACAAGCTGGAACAAAGGAGGTTCCACCTCAACATGAGGAGACACTTCTTAATGGTGACAGTGAAGGAGCCCTGGAAGAAGCTGCCCAGAGAGGTTGTGGAGTCCTCTGGAGACTTTCAAAACCCACCTGGATGTATTCCTGTGCATCCTGCCCTAGGTGATCTTGCTTTGGCATGGGGGATGGAGTCAATGATCTTTACAAGTCCCTTCCAACCCCCCACATTCTGTGACTCTGATCATTTATTTCCAACACCCTGCCATGGGCAGGGACCCCTGCTACAATATCAGATTTCTCAAGGCCTCATCCAACCTAGGACTGAACACCTCCAGGGAGGGATGGTGGGCTTGAACAATTAGTTTCTATAGTATTGAGATGTGATAACAGAGAGGATGGACACTGTATAGGAACAGTCAACTCCACACATGTAAACAAAGAGCAAATATTTCTACCAGTGTGGGGGAAAAAAAGGAAAAAAGAAGTATACTGGGATTCATTATTTCAAATTTTTATTTCTTTTACTTAACTTCTTGCTTCCTTCACTCTTCATCTGCTCTGAGAATCACACAGAATCACAGAACTTTTCCATACCCTCTCCTTTTGCCACCTTATCAATCAGTTCCTAGAGTACCTAAAAATTTTCTTGCCTGGAATTGATGAGGACAGGAGTAATTTGGTCACTGAAACTCTTCTTTTTAATTCATGCTTCTTCTCTCTCCTTATTTCACTTATTAAGAAGGATTTTGACACAGGAGATAATGAATCCACCCCTGCTGCATTATTAATTCTGAATTAGATATTAAACCCCCAGTTCTTCTGAAGGAAGAGGAGCATAAAATTCATACTGTTGGATTGAATTAATTCTGATTATGTATATGTTTAAAAAAAATAGATGACCTTTATCAGCTCCTGTATTGATATGATGTAGCTGCTCAGGCAAAAGTATGGCTTGAGTTGCTGGAGAAAGAATCATTAAGGTTGGAAAAGAGCTCTAAGACAATCTAGTCCAAACTTCAAGCATTGGTAATAAGCTTGCTCTAGTAATTCCAATCAGCTTTTCTGCCTACTAGCTCTGGACTCCCCCAGCCTAGCAATTCCACTTCATCACTGAAACACAGCATGGTAGGGATTGGAAGGGACTTCTGGGGATCATAAAGCCAAACCACTCTGTTAAGGCAGCTTCACCCACAGAAAGCTGCCCAGGATTGCAATGTCAGGTGAGTTTTGAATGTATCTAGAGAAGGAGACTCCGCAACCTCTCTGGACAGTCTGCTCCAGGGCTCCAGCACCCTCAAAGTAAAGAAGTTTCTCCTCAAGCTCAAGTGAAACTTCCTGTGTTCTAGTTTGTACCTGTTGGCTCTGGGCACCACTGAGAAGATCCTGGGGCCATCCTTCTGACCTCCAACCTATTGGTCAGCACTGAGAAGATCTCCTCCTCTTCTCCAGCTAACCAGCCCCAGATCTCTCAGCCTTTCTTCCTCACAGAGATGGTCTAGGCACCTCAGCATCTTCATAGGCTCCACTGCACTCTCTCCAGTAGTTCTCTGTCTCTCTTCAACTGAGGAACCCAGAACTGAGTACAGTACTCCAGATGGGACCTCCCTAGGGCACAGATAGGAGTAATAGAACCTCCCTTAAGATGCTGGCCACAATCTCCTTGATGCACTCCAGGAGACTATTGGCCTTCTTGTCCACAAGGGCACATTGATTGCTCATGGTGACCTCATTATCTACCAGCATTTCCAGGTCCTCTTCTGAAGAGCTGCTTTCCAGCAGGTCACCCCTCATCTGCACTGGTGCAGGGGGTTATTCCTTCCCAGGTGCAGGAGTTACACCTGCCCCTCAGAAGGTTCCTCTGTCCAACTCTCCAGCCTGTCCATGTCTCACTGGATGACAGCCCAGTCTGAATGGGGTGTCATGGACTATTCACAGTTTTGTGCCATCAGCAAACTGGCTTAGGGTTCACTCGTCACTTCCTTCACATCATTGATGAAGATGTTGAACAAGACTCAACCCAGTTCTGGAGAACACTGCTCGACACAGTGATATTTTGTTACCAAACAGTTGTTAAAATTTAGAGTCAATCTAGCAAAGAATAATAAAATAATTGGGCAAAACCCATATCTTAAAATGCTTGCTCCCCTCACTCCTCTTTTTGGATACAGAGAGCCTTTTGCAAACTGAGTACAGCTCTTATACCAACTTTTCTAAGCTTTTCACTTTTAAAACTCTCCAGAGAAGAGCAGAGCCTGTGAAGGGTCTGGAGAATAGGTCTGGTGAGGAGCAGCTCAGGGAACTGAGGTTGTTTAGTCTGGGAAAGAGGAGGCTGAGAGGAGACCTCATTGCTCTCTACAACTCACTGAAAGGAAGTTGGAGCCAGGTGGGGGTTTGTCTCTTCTCCCTCATATCAGGTGATAGTACAAGAGGAAATGCCCTGATGTTGTGCCAGGAGATGCTTAGTTTGAATATTAGGAAGAACTTCTTTCCTGCAAGAGTGGCTAGGTATTGGAACAGAATCAGAGAATCACCAAGGTTGGAAGAGATCTCAAAGATCATCAAGTCCAACCTCTCACTACAGACCTCATGACTAAACCATGGCACCAAGTGCCACGTCCAATCCCCTCTTGAACACCTCCAGGGACGGTGACTCCACCACCTCCCTGGGCAGCACATTCCAATGGCTAACAACTCTCTCAGTGAAGAACTTTCTCCTCACCTCCAGCCTAAACTTCCCCTGGCACAGCTTGAGACTGTCCAGTCTTCCCAGAGAGGTTGTGGAGTCACCAGCCCCAGAGATGTTCAAGCAACATGTGTACATGACCCCTGGGGACATAGTTTAATGGCCATGGTGGTGTTGGCTTGAAGATTGGACTCAAAGTTCTTAGAGGTCTTCTGCTGCCCAAACAGTTCTGTGATCCTATGATTAATTTATTTAACAGAAATATTGCAAGTGACTGGAGCTTTCACATTCCACTTCACAGCAAACTGCTGGGATTTTTATTAGATAACTGTGTGACTTTCATGCTGATTGGACTGATAAATGGATCATCTCTTCAAAAAGAAGTCACTTCAAAAGCTGAAGAGAAGAGCAGATGAAAAGAAGGTCATTTCATTTGACTTCTGTCAGCAGAAAAAACAACCTGTAATGTCTGCTTCAAGCAATTCATTTCAACTACCTTCTGAACACCAATGGCAGGGTATAAATACACAGATTACCTTGCTTCCACCCCTCATGTCCAAATTAAAAGGGCTTTTCAAGGTGTTTCAAACATGGAAGAGCAACGTCTTGCACTGAGATAAACTGGCAGTGTTCTCTACTTCAAAGAGTGATGGTGAGACCATAACTTGAGTTCTGTGTCCAGCTCTGGGGCCCTCAACTAAAGAAGGACTTAGACCTGATGGCCAGGGTTCAGAGGAGGCCACCATGGTGATCAGAGGGCTGGAGCACCTCCACTATAAAAACAGGCTGAGAGAGCTTGGGTTGTTCAGCCTGGAGAAGAGAAGGGTCTGGGGAGGTCTTCCAGCTGCATCTCAGCATCTGAAGGGGACCTACAGGAAGGCTGGGGAGGGACTGTTTAGAAGGGCAGTGTTTTGAAACTGGATCAGGGTAGATATAAGTTGCACACCAGGAGGAAGTTCTTCACAATGGGAGTGGTAAAACACTTCAACAGGTTCCCCAGGGAAGGTGATAAAGATCCCATCCCTGGATATATTCACAGTCAAGCTTGCTGGGGCTCTGAACAACTTGACATAGTAGGAAATGTCTCTGCTTACTGCAGGGGATGTTGGACTAGATGACCTTTAAAATCTTTTCCAATCCCATACATTCTATGATCCTATGGTTCTATGGCTAAGATCACCCATGAGCACAGTTTGCCCCTCTACAATGTGCAGTGATGGAGATGTGCGCTGGGGATTGTTTGTGTGGACTGTATTGAGCTTCCTCTTAGGATAGCGCCTAGAAGCTGTCTGGGATAAGTATTGGCATTTCACTTGGGCAGCTGATATGCAGATGTGTAGAGATTTCCACTTCCCTTTAGGAAGTGCTGTATCCTTTTCATATGTGCTCCCACTACCTCCATCCTTTTCTTCTGCTTTCTCCCATTTAGTTAGATGTGCATCTGCTCCCTGGAAAGAATCTCAGCTATTTCCCTAACACTTAATTCTCTTGATAGAAACACAAAAATTCCAGCTCCTTGATTTTATTGTCGTCACAGTCTGTGAGATCATATTGTAGAATCGTGGAATCATAGAAGCACAGGGCCACAGAATCCTAGAATGGTTTGGGTTGGAAAGGACCTTATCATCCAGTTCCAACCACCTGCCATAGGTAGACACCCTTCCTGCTAGACCTGGCTCCTCAAGGCCACATCAAATCTGTCTTTCAACACTTCCAGGGTTGGAGTGGAGGGGGACAATTCCCTCCCTTGATGTGCTGTCTACATAGAATCTTTTTGGCTGAAAAAGACCAGCTCCAGCAGCCTTTCCCCACAGGGGATGTGCTCCAACCCTCTGATAATTTTGTGACCTCTTGCTGGACCTTCTTGCTCTTGTGTTAAGGGCACCAGGTATGGGCACAGTATTCCAGATGAGGTCTCAGGAGAACAGAGGAGCAGGGTCACATCTCTCACCTTGCTTTTGATGCAGTCTGGGACATGGTTGGCTTCTGGACTGCAAATGACCATTGCTGGATCACGTTGAGCTTTTCACCAACTGACACCCCCAAGTCCTTCTCCTTGAGACTGCTTTTGAGCAGCTCCTCACCCAGCCTGTGCTTGTGCTTGGGATTTTCCCAAGCCAGGTGCAGGACCTTGCCCTTGCCCTTGTGGAACTTCATGAGGTTGGCATAAGCCCACCTCTCCAGTCTGTCCAAGTCCCTTTGGATGGCATGCCTTCTATCCAGTGTGCCAGTCAGATCACACAGCTTGGTGTCACCCACAAACTTCCTGCAGGTGCACTCAATCCATCTGACCATATCACCAAAAGGAAGAACTGATTGTACAAGAAGTTTATCTTTATGCTCTGGTTCCAAATCATCATGTTACAGAACAGGGCATCATTCTTTCCATCTCCACCCCACCACCTACTCAGTAAGTTGATGATACTTCTGTACCTAATTCTTAGATTTCAGTCTCCTTTGACTAAGAAAATGATTTATCTGGGCTGTTCCACAGAGAAGACAGCTCAGATCTTGACTACTGGCTAGCATTTTGAAAGCAGATTAAACACCTCCTTGTAGAATAACAAGAATCAATGAATGGAAGATTTTATTTAGAAGTTTAGAAACTTTTAATTGTTATTAAGGTCACAGAATGCTTTGGGTTGGAAGGGATCTTAAAGACCATCTGGTTCCAAAACCAGCCTGACTTTGGTCTGTCTTCATCTCCATGGAAGTGTCCAAAGCTCAGGGCTAGAGTTGCCCCTCCAGCCTGCTCTTTTTCAAGCTGGGATGGTAGGAGCAGCTCTGCCCAGTCTGGGGGAGACTCCCATGCTTCTAACCTTGAGTCCTGTGTCCAGTTCTGGGCTTCTCAGTTTAGGAAAGATGTTGACTTGCTGGAACATGTCCAGAGAAGGTCGACAAAGTTGGTGAGGGGTTTTGAGCACAAGACCTATGAGGAGAAGCTGAGGGAGCTGGTGTTGCTTAGCCTGGAGAAGAGGAGGCTCAGGGGAGACCTTATTGATCTCTGCAACTACCTGAAGGGAGGTTGTAGCCATGTGGGGGCTGGTCTCTTCTCACAGGTAACCAGCACCAGAACAAGAGGACACAGTCTCAAGCTGTGCCAGGGGAGGTTTAGACTGGATGTTAGGAAGAAATTCTTCATAGAGAGAGTGATTGGCCATTGGAATGTGCTACCCAGGGAGGTGGTGGAGTCACCATCCCTGGAGATGTTTAGGAGGAGACTTGATGGGGTGCTTGGTGCCATGGTTTAGTTGATTAGATGGTGTTGGATGATGGGTTGGAGACAATGATCTTGAAGGTCTCTTCCAACCTGGTTTATTCTATAATTCTAATTCTATAACCTCTTCTGTACCCCAGCAGATTCTGGATCCTTCTGCACTGAATTAGATAAAAAGTTCTTATGGATTTCTGTTGGCCAAGAAAATGTCCTCACAGTCATGAATCATTCTTGAGAACAATGGTTCATAAATTAGGCTAAATTTAGCTCCCAGCTAAAATTAGCTCTTTTTTTTTTTTTTTTTTTTTTTTAATAGGGAAAGATTATTTCTTTTTTTAAGATTCACTCATAGAGAAGTGATCCAGTGGGGGATGTCTCTGCTTATTGGATGGGGACTGGATTAGATGACTATTAAGGGTTCTTTCCAACCCAGTTCAGCTGGTGAAGGGTCTGGAGAACACATCTGGCAGGGACCAGCTGAAGGAACTGGGGTTGTTTAGTCTGAAGAGGAGAAGGCTGAGGGGAAACCTCATTGCTCTCTACAACTCCCTGAGAGGAGGCTGGAGTGAGGTGGGAGTTGGTCTCAGCTGCCTAATATCAGGAGAGGAAATAGTGTGGAATTGTGCCAGGGGATGTTTAGGTTGGAGATGAGAAAAAATTTCTTTCCTGCAAGAGTAGTCAGGGATTGGAACAGACTGCCCAGGGAGGTGGTGAGGTTACTATTCCTGGAGGTGTTCCAGAAACATGTGGACATGGCACTTGGGAGCATGATTTAATGGCCATCGTGTTGTTCGGTTTATGGTTGGACTCAGTGATCTTAGAGGTCTTTTCCATACCAAACAATTCTATGATTCTACGATTGTATTCTGTGATTCTAAGTAGTTAAAATTTCAAACCAAAGCTGAAAAATCCAAGGGAAAGAAAAAATAAATTAAAAATAAAGCAGACTGATGAGGAGAAACAGAACAAAACCTGTGAGGTTAGAGGAGACCCTCTGGTCCTTTCAATCAAACCAAGTCTTTGGAGACAGGTAATAGAGATTCATTGTTTCATAGAATGGTTTGGATTGGAAGGAACCTTCAAGATTATTTAGTTCCACCCACCCTGCCATAGCCAGGAACGTCTTACACTAGACCAGATTCCTCAAAGCCTCATCAAAACTGGCACTGAACACCTCCAGGAAGGGGACATCCATAATCTCCCTGGCAATCTGTTCCACTTTCTCCCTGTGCTTATGTATTATGTGTGGGGAAACTTCCAGGGGAAGTTTAGGCTGGAGGTGAGGAGAAAGTTCTTCACAGAGAGAGTTGTTAGCCATTGGAATGTGCTGCCCAGGGAGGTGGTGGAGTCACCATCCCTGGAGGTGTTCAAGAGGGGATTGGACATGGCACTTGGTGCCATAGTCTAGTGGGCATGAGGTCTTGGGCAACAGGTTGGACTTGATGATCCTTGAGGTCTTTTCCAACCTTGTTGATTCTATGATTCTATGGAATATATTTTAACATACTTAAGAAGCTCTTTTCCATTTATTTTTTTTCCCAGCTACAATAATTTTTGACAATTCTTTTTAGGTTTTGGGCAATATTTACAGTTTAAGCCTTTTTTTTTTTAGCTAATGTGTTTTGTTTTGGTCACATGGTGGGTAGATTTCATGGTGGTTTTCATCATCCTCTTCCATCTCATTTAAGAAATCCTCACTTCACTCTTTTATCCAGACAGGCAGAGATTGATGTGCGTAAAACCATGCTATTCTTCCTTTTCTTTCCCCTTTTCCCACATTGTTCAATACTCTTAAAAGAGGATTAGTAAATTCTTGGCTACTTAAGGGTTTCTCAGATATCACTGTGCCTTATAGCACTTCTTTTCAGCACACTCGTTTTCCAGCGTAAAAATTGGTGGTGGTGAATTCAGGAAAAAATAATGGAACATTTCTGATCACATCTAGGATGAAGGATATTTCCATGTTGTGTTTATAAAACCTGATCTTGAGTTAATTAACTGGGCGTAAACTGCTTCACAGAAATGTGAGGGTTCATTTGTCACAAGTTCTGTGACGCTCGATTTAGAAGCGGAGAATTATGGAATTGTTTTGGTTGGAAGAGACCTCTAAGGTTCGCTAATTCACAGTTTTCATTGGGTTAGAAGGGAGCCTCCAGATTATCAAATCCATCAACCCAACACCACCATGGCTGTTAAACCATGTCCTAAAGTGTTCTGTCCACATATTTCTTGAACACCTCCAGGGAGAGTGACTCCACCACCTCCCTGGGCAGCCTCATCCAATACCTGACCACTCTTGCAGGAAGGAATTTTTTCCTAATATCCAACCTAAACCTCCCCCAGAACTATTTCACTCTATTTAGCTTAACAGTGACAGCTATTCCTTTTCCACCTTCCTTGATTTCATTTTTTTTTTTTAATAAGATATTTCCAATGTAACCCCTTCTGGTTCTCAGACTCATCTCACAAATGGATCTACTAGGAATGCTGAAAGACTCCCAAAAATATATTAAATATTTTCATTACATTCTTATAATGCACTCAAGGAGCTGATTGATAGTTCAGGGCACAATCTATATAACTACCACCAGAACAAGAGGACACAGTCTCAAGCTGTGCCAGGGGAGGTTCAGGCTGGATGTTAGGAAGAAATTCTTCACAGAAAGAGAGATTTGCCATTGGAATGTGCTGCCCAGGGAGCTGGTGGAGTCACCAGCACTGGAAGTGTTTAGAAAGAGACTGGATGGGGCACTTGGTACCATGGTTTATTTGATTAGATGGTGTTGGATGACAGGTATTTTCCAACCTGGTTAATTCTCTTCTCTTCTCTTCTCTTCTCTTCTCTTCTCTTCTCTTCTCTTTTCTCTTCTCTTCTCTTCTCTTCTCTTCTCTTCTCTTCTCTTCTCTTCTCTTCTCTTCTCTTCTCTTCTCTTCTCTTCTCTTCTCTTCTCTTCTCTTCTCTTCTCTTCTCTTCTCTTCTCTTCTCTTTCTCTTCTCTTCTCTTCTCTTCTCTTCTCTTCTCTTCTCTTCTCTTCTCTTCTCTTCTCTTCTCTTCTCTTCCCTTCTCTTCCTTCTCTTCTCCCTTCCCTTCCCTTCCCTTCCTTCCCTTCCCTTCCCTTCTCTTCCCTTCTCTTCATCTTCCCTTCCCCTTCCCTTCCCTTCCCTTCCCTTCCCTTCCCTTCCCTTCTCTTCCCTTCTCTTCCCTTCTCTTCTCTTCCCTTCCCTTCCCTTCCCTTCCCTTCCTTCCCTTCCCTTCCCTTCCCTTCCCTTCCCTTCCTTCCCTTCCCTTCCCTTCCTTCCCTTCCCTTCCCCTTCCCTTCCTTCCCTTCCCTTCCCTTACCTTCCCTTCCCTTCCCTTCCCTTCCCTTCCCTTCCCTTCCCTTCCCTTCCTCCTTCCTTCCCTTCCCTTCCCTTCCCTTCCCTTCCCTTCTCAAACCATAACATTTTTCAGTGGGTAGGATTGTTCTCACAGTCACAGTATTGATGCTGGCGCAGCTTGAGACTGCATTTTTGGAGGGAGGGCCCCAAAATTGAAGTTTGAACTCAAGTTTCAGTCTCATCAGTGGTGAGTACAGGGGGACAATGACTGTTCTACATTGAGATCACTCAGTTAGGTGAGACCATTCAGTTCTTAAAATGTAGACTTGACATCACTACAAACACTGTGCTGGTCTTGAATTATTATCAACACTTTTATATATTTCCCCTGCCTCTTCATATTTGTGTTTAGGTTTGATATTTACATATATATATCTCTTCTTGTAATTATTGTAGGGGAAGATTTGCCTTTGTTCAAATTAGAGAAGGTTATGTTTATAAATTATAACTCAAAAATTAATTATAAACTATTAGTATCATTATCCTTCTTTTAGGAAAATATAAATGAAACATTTAAGGGTGAATTACCTTTTGTAAGAAAACCATCTCAACAGGAAACACTGCTGAACAAAAATATCTACAATAACTTTCTCATTTATTAGAAAATTCTAATTGATTCTAAGGTGGCTGCTGATGAATTTGTACCAATATAGCTTGGTCTTTTACTCTTTACTTTGTTACAGAAAAATGATTTTGCATAGAAGAGAATATAACTATGAACAGCATCATGAAAAGTAACCCAAATCTAGTATCATGATCACAGAATCACAGAATGGATTGCAAGGAACCCTCAAAGGTCATCTTGTCTAATCGCCCTGCATTCAGCAGGGACATCTCCAACTAGATCAGGCTGCTCAGGGCCCCACATCAGGGCCCCTGTGAGGAGAGCCTGAGGGAGCTGGGGTTGCTTAGCCTGGAGAGGAGGAGACTCAGGGGTGGACCTTATTGCTCTCTATGACTACCTGAAGGGAGGTTGTAGACAGGTGGATGTTGGTCTCTTGTCCCAGGCACCCAGTACCAGAACAAGAGGACACAGTCTCAGGCTGCACCAGGGGAGGTTTAGCTTGGATGTTAGGAAGAAGTTCTATACAGAGAGAGGGATTGCCCATTGGAATGGGCTGCCCGGGGAGGTGGTGGTGTCACCATCATTGGAGGTGTTCAGGAGGAGACTTGATGGGGTGCTTGGTGCCATGGGTTAGTTGTTTACGGGGGTTGGATTGGTTGATGGGTTGGACGTGATGATCTTGAAGGTCTCTTCCAACCTGGTCTATTCTATTCTATTCTATTCTATTCTATTCTATTCTATTCTATTCTATTCTATCAATTCCAACTTTCAGTGTCTCCAAGGATGGGAATTCCACCACCTTCCTGGGCTACCTGTTCCAATGTTTCACCACATTCATTTAAAAAACTTCCTCTTAATGTCCGATTTAAATCTACCCTGCACCAGCTTTAAACCATTGTCCCTTGTCCTGTCACTACAAGCCCTTCAAAACAGTCCCTCCACAGATTTCCTGTGGGTCCCATTCAGATATTGAAATACTGCTTTAAAGGCTCCCCAGAGCCTTCTCTTTAACATGAGCCAGCAGTGTGCCCAGGTGGCCAAAAAAGCAAATGACATCCTGGCCTGGATCAGGAATAGTGTGGTCAGCAGAAGCAGAGAAGTCATTCTACTCTGGTTAGGCCACACCTTGAGTCCTGTGTCCAGTTCTGGGCCCCTCAGTTTAGGAAAGATGTTGAATTGCTGGAATGTGTCCAGAGAAGGGCAACAAAGCTGGGGAGGGGTTTGGAGCACAAGCCCTGTGAGGAGAGGCTGAGGGAGCTGGGGTTGCTTAGCCTGGAGAAGAGGAGGCTCAGGGGAGACCTTATTGCTCTCTACAACTACCTGAAGGGAGGTTGTAGCCAGGTGGGGCTTGGTCTCTTCTCCCAGGCAACCAGCACCAGAACAAGAGGACACAGTCTCAAGCTGTTCCAAGGGAGGTTTAGACTGGATGTTAGGAAGAAATTCTTTTCAGAAAGAGTGATTGGCCATTGGAATGGGCTGCCCAGGGAGGTGGTGGAGTCACCATCATTGGAGGTGTTTACGAAGAGACTGGATGGCCTGCTTGGTGCCATGATTTTATTGATTAGATAGTGTTGGATGATAGGTTGGACTTGATGATCTCAAGGGTCTTTTCCAATCTGGTTAATTCTGTTCTGTTCTGTTCTGTTCTATTCTATTCTATTCTATTCTATTCTATTCTATTCTTCACCAGGCTGCACAAACCCAACCACCTGAGCCTGTCCTCATGGCAGATGTGCTCCAGCCCTCTGATCATCTTTGTGGCCCAGTATGGTCCCTCTTGTGCTGGGAGCCCCAGAGCTGGACACAGCACTCCAGGGAAGGTCTCACAAAAGCAGAGCAGTGGAATCACTTCTCTCAATTTGCTGGATCAGTGTAGATCTGTTTCATTTTTATGTCACAGACATGCTGAGCAACACCAGCTCAGAGCCTGCCAAAACATTTCTGAGGCAGAGCTGCTGTGAGCAGCTTTTTGCATGGGAAAGAAAAAAGAAAACTAAAATAAAAGTGTTTCAAGGAAAATACAACATGGGGAAAAGAAAAGGCAGGATCCTGATACATGGACGAGTGCTCAAACCCAGTCAGGTTGTGCTGCCATCCAGTGTGACCTAGACAGACTGGAGAGCTGTCTGGGGAGAAATCCAATGGAATTCAACAAAAGTAGGTGTAAAGCCCTGCATCTGTTGAAGAACAAATCCATGGATAAGTGGAGGCTGGGGACTGACCTGCTGGAAAGCAGCTCTGGGAAAAAGGACCTGGGAGTTCTGGTGAATAACTGCATGACCATGAGCCATAAATGTGTCCTTGTGGCCAAGAAGGCCAATGGCACCATGGTGTGCACCAAGAATAGAATGGCCAGCAGGTAAAGGGAGGTTGTCCTCCTCCTTTACTCTGCCCTGGTGAGGCCACATCTAGAGTATTGCATCAGTTTTGTGCTCCCCAGTTCAAGGACAGGGACTTGCTACTGAGGGGACTGGAACATCACTGTCATGAGAAAAGACTGACAGAACTAGGGCTTTCCAGGCTGGAGAAGAGCAGTCTGAGGGGGGATCTCATCAATTCTGATCAAAAGATGGGTGTCAGGAGGATGGAACAAGTCTGTTGTAGTGGTGTCATTGACAGGCTACTGACACAAACCTGACCATAAGAAGTTCCATCTAAACATGACGAGGAACTTCTTTAAAAGTGCTGGAATGTTGTAACAGGATGCCTAGAGAGGTGGTGGAGTCTCCATCTCTGAAATCATTCAAAATCAACCTGAAAGCATTCCTATGTGACCTTCTCTAGGTGACCCTGCCTTGGCAGGGGAGGTTGGACTCAATGATGTCCAAAGTGTTTTCAACCCCTACCATTCTACGACACTGTGATACATGACACATGGCTTTCATGATAAAAACAAAACAAACAAACAAACCCCAACAATAACATCAAAACAACAAGAACATCAAAACCTCTTTGACTTCTATTTAAATATAAGGTGGGGGGGAGGTTGGAACTAGAAATTACATCTTTTTTAAACTTCTGATTTTGGCCTCTTTTTAAAGCGGTTTGGGACTGTGCCTGAGTGGCAATGCCATAAATTGGTAGAAAAATGCTGAAGTTATGATGATGAGTCACTGCCAGACAGAGAATTGCCAAAGTTTGTTAAATATTACAAGAAAACTTCCTTAAACTGATCTATGTTTATCAAATCTTCCACAAAACCTTGTTTGAGAAGCAAGCCAGAGAATATTCATCACGCAAGCTTTGTAAGAAGTCAAAGAACCAAAACACCTAAGCACCTTAAAAAACCAAATTGAAACTCTTCTCATTCTCTTTGAAATCTGATCAGAGAAGAAATAGAGACAGGCTGGGTGTCTTGTAGAACTCTGCAGTACCTTACAGAATTCATGTAGCCTAATTGATGACCTGAGGATAAACTTCAGCTCTGTAGGAATTGTTGATGAAGCACTGCCATCTTTTGGTTATACAAATCCAAGGGATGAAGGAAGGATAGAACTGGAACAGAAATAAGTGCAGAGGCTTGAATCATGAGCTGATTCTTTTGTACCCATTTTGAACCACTTTGTGGTATTTGGTGTTTTGTTTTGCTTTGTTTTGTTTTGTATTGTTTTGCATAACTGGTTGTAATTGTCCATTAAGAGACTCAGAATCATAGAATGGTAGAGGTTGGGGACCTCTGGGGATCGAGTCCAAGCCACCTGCTAAAGAATAATCACCCAGAACAGGATAGGATAGGATAGGATAGGATAGGATAGGATAGGATAGGATAGGATAGGATAGGATAGGATAGGATAGAATTAATCAGGTTGGAAGAGACCTTTGAGATCATCAAGTCCAACCTATCTTCCAACACTATCTAATCAACTAAACCATAGCACCAAGCACCCCATCCAGGTTGTCCAGGATCATAATGTCCAGCTGGGCATGGAATCTCTCCAGATGAGGAGACTCCATAATGTATCTGGGCAGCCTGATCCAGAGCTCCAGAACCCTCATAGCTTGGAAGTTTCTCCAAAAGTTCAAGTGAAGCCTCCTGGTTTCTACTTTATTTCCATTGCCCCTTGTCCCATCACTGGCCACCACTGAAAAGAGCCCAGTCCCATCCTCATGACACCCACCCTGTTGTTCTTGCTGAGCATCAAGAAAATCCCTTTTCAGGCTCCTATTCTCAAGTCTAAACAGCCCCAGGTCTCTCAGTCTTTCCTCATAGAACAGATGTTCCAGTCACCTCAGCATTCTAGTAGTCCTCTGTTGGACTCTCTTCAGCAGTTCCTTGCCTCTCTTGAACTGGGGATGTGGTCTCATCAGGGCAAAGTAGAGGGGAAGGAGAACTTTCCTTGGCCTGCTGGCCACACTTTTCTAAAGGCACATCAGGATGAAAAAATGGATAGAAATTTCTGTTGGCAAGAATTCACATCTTTCAAGCTTTATTTAAAGAGAAAGCAAGATGTGAATTTTCCCACATGCCCAAGATTCAGGAGTGACTTTGTTCATATTGGATCCAATAGGGGCAAAAGTCTGATGTGCAAAATAGTCCTGCACTGTTAAGGGTTGACTATCATGATGCATTCTGCTTTGAAAGTTCAGTCAGTAGGCAACATTTAGAAGGTCAGAGACCTGTGATATGGAAATCAAATCAATTTCTGATACTGAATGAAAGGCAAGAGGCTTTGAAGGAGTTCTAAAGTGAAGACAGGAAGCTTCTGCACAGCTGCTGCCTGAGATAGTGATAAAGGAGACTCTACTGAGAAGGACAATGAAGCTGGTCTGGAGAACAGGTCTGGTGAGGAGCAGCTGAGGCAACTGGGGTTGCCTCTGGAGAGGAGGCGGCTGAGGGGAGAGCTCATTTCTCTCTACAGCTCCCTGCAAGGGGGTTGGAGGGAGGTTGGCTGTTGGTCTCATCTCCCTAGTAATAGAAGGAGAAGAAATGGTCTGAAATTATGCTGTGGGGGAGGGGGTTAGGCTGGAAATCAGGAAAAATTTCTTTCCTGTAAAAGTGGTCAGGCATTGCTTGCTCAGGGAGGTGGTGGAGTCACCATCTCTGGAGGTGTTCAAGAAGCATATGGAAATGGCACTTTGGGACATGGTTTAATGGCCATGGTGGTGTTAGGTTAACAGTTGGAGTTAAGAGACCTTTTCTAACAGAAAGAGTTCTATGATTCTATTATTATGAGATACATATTTCCCAATTTTGTATATTCAGTCCCTTGGCACTTCTTTGTTGTCCACTTCAGAGCCAGGATGCTGTGCCAGATGACTCTTGAGTTTGCCTCAGCATCATCATCATATTTTATGTATGCATAAAAAGGTCCACGGAGTTACACTTGAAGGGGCAGCAGAGAGCGAAGAGCTTAAAAACCTTCATCTTAAGTCTTAGGAGCTGGATTTAACTTGAGTTAAATCTTCAGGAAGAACATACTCTTTAATAAAACTGCTCCAGGTTTCCAATTATATGGATGAGCTCCTTCTCAGCACAGGATGACCAGGATAGTTTCTTATACAGGCATTGAAATTTTGATGTGAAAGCTAAAAAAAAAACCCACACCAACCAACCCTCATGAAGCTGAATGCTGAAGCTGTGATGCTGATATTAAGGTTGCACAAGCAAGCATGCAAATGTCACTGGTTTTCTCACAACCAGAAAGAAGCAATTTTCTTCCCTTATTTTCCTCTTCTGCCTTTCTACATCTGCAGAGTAGCTTGGAGAAATTTAACTCTTCTGCACCTGATTTCCCTCTTTCAAAGCCACATCCCAGGCATTTTTTAAGTCAAATAAAAAGGTTTTTCATTGGATGCAAGTGGTTTGCAGTTGAGTTTAGAATGAAAAATAAAGGTATGTCATTGCTTTTAAGCGTCTTGTGTGCTTGCTACATTGCTGTAAAGGAATTGATCGATTAATCGATGTCAATTAATTTAATGTTAATATCAATTGAGTTAATACTAATTAAATATTAAAGTAATGCTAATTCATTAACATACCTTTAAAAACCACATCTACTTACTTAGAGAGAATTGCAACTAAAGCTAGGACACAAGGAAATAGTCTCAGGTTGCAACAGGGAAGGCTTTAAGTTGGTGATTAAGAAACATCTCTTTCCTGCACGAGTCATCGGACATTTGAAGAGGCTGCCCAGGGAGGCAGTGTCATGTCCACATGATTCTTGAGCACCACCAGGCACAGTGACTCCACCACATCCCTGGGCAGCCTGTTCCAATGCCTGACCATTCTTACAGGAAAGAAATTGGCTTTGAACACCTCCAGGGAGGGACCATCCGCAATCTCCCTAGGCAACCTGTTCCAGTGATCCTGGGCATATTTCTGCTAGAAATTGCCAGTTAGTACTCTCACTCTTGGGAGCTGAAGGAACTACTGAGTCTGTGGGTAGCTGAAGGAACTATTGAATTTCTGGGTAGATGAAGGAACTGTTGAGTCTCTGGGACCTATTGAGTTTGTGCAATGCTTTACTTACCTCCCAGAAAATAAGCATATTTCAGAATTCAACTAGGATTAAGCAGAGAACTAATTTTAACTTCAGATTCTAATTCCATATCATTACCTTCCCCAGGCATGCTAGATTGGCCCAAATTCCTGCTGCAGGTTTCTGAAAGGGTGTTACCTCCTGGAGATCTCAGAACATCAGGTAATCCTGATTATTAAAAATTAGTGATTTTTAATGACTGAGCGGAGAGCAACTTCAGTCCTTTTTGCCTGAAATCAATTTCTGCCTGTCACCTCATTTGCAACTTAGGTGCCAAAAGTGATGGGCTTTGCTCTGTAGTTTTCTCCACCTTGCTACTAGTAAGATGATACTCTTACAGTCTAAGCTGTATTAATGTTTAATTCAGGAGAGTGTGGGGTTAGCATGAGTTCTTATCCTGGATTTCTAGTGTCTTCTTTCCAATATTTACACTCTCAGTGACAGTTCAGCACCTACTTGCTTTGAGTTCCACAGTCAGCAGGTTAAAAACCTTAAAACAACATTTCAAAAGTCAGAAGTTCTTGGATTACTGTGATAACTTTCAAGTGATGCTAATTTTTGTCCATAGAACCGCAGAATGGTAGGGGTGGAAAGGGACTTTAGCCTGGAGAAGAGGAGGCTCAGGGGTGACCTCATTGCCCTCTACAACTACCTGAAGGGTGGTTGTAGCCGGGAGGGGGTTGGTCTCTTCTCCCAGGCAACCAGCACCAGGACAAGGGGACACAGTCTCAAGCTGCGCCAGGAAAGGTTTAGACTCAAGGTGAAGAGAAAGTTCTTCACCGAGTGAGTCATTCGTCATTGGAATGTGCTGCCCAGGGAGATGGTTGAGTCACTGTCCCTGGAGGTGTTCAAGAGGAGATTGGACGTGGCACTTGGTGCCATGGTCTAGTCATGGGGTCTGTGTTGATAGGTTGGACTCGATGATCCTCGAGGTCCTTTCCAACCTAAGTTATACTGTGATACTGTGAGATCATTGAGTCCAGCCGCCCTGCCAAGGCAGGGTCACCTAGAGAAGGTCACACAGGAGCACTTCCATGTGAGTTTCAAATGCCTCCAGAGATGGAGACTCCACCATCTCTCTGGCCAGCCTGCTCCAGTGCTCTGACAACCTTTAATTAAAGAAGTTCCTTCTCATATTTAGATGGAACTTATGTTCATGTTTGTGCCCATCACCTCTTGTCCTGTCAGTGGGCATTATTGAAAAGACTGTTCATATCCTTCTGACACCCACCCTTGAGGCATTGATCGGTATTGATGAGCTTCTCCCCTCAGTGTTCTCTTTTCAAGACTAAAAACCCCCAGTTCTCTCAGTCCTTCCTTATCAGAGAGATGTTCCAGTCCCCTCAGCATCTTTGTAGCCCTTTGCTGTACCCTTTCCAGTAAGTCCCTGTCCCTTTTGTTCATAGGATCATAGAATGATAGAAACATAGCAGATTTTATGTTCCTGCTAGTCTGCCAACATCAAGTATCAGCTCCTTCTCTGAGTAATTCATTGCATTTTCTTGGATGACAGTGAATCCAGGACAACTGGCCTAAGACTGAGGAGATACAAACACATACAGTGGAGTCACCATCCCTGGAGGTGTTAAAGCCAAAATGTGTAAACAAGGCCCTTCACAGCATGGTTTAGTGGCCATGGAGGTGTTAGGTTGAAGATTGGACTTGATAATCTTAGAGTTCTCTTCCAAACTCAATGATTCTACAGGTAAAAAAGTGCAGTAGAATGAAAAGCTGGAGAAGATAAAATAATTCTTAGATTAGCTTAGATGGCATTTAGCAATAAGGGAAATACACAGTTCTTCACATTAGATAGAGGATAATAGAAAATAGTGTGAATGAAAATCAGTAAGAAAAAAAATAAGTCACAGATTAAGATTAATTTCTTTCTGTAAGCACAGAATCACAGAGTGCATTAGGTTGAAAGGGACCCTGTAGTGGGTTAATATAGCCTGCTGTCATTTGTAGGCTGTAGTGAGTTAATAACATCTGCTTTTGCTGCCCACACCCCCACACCTAACTCCTCCACTGATGGGGAGGGAAAAGAAGAAGGGTCTGGGAGGCAGAGTTTTTAGCTGAGCTCAAGACAATTTCCTGCTCTGTTGCAGGGCTGTCAGATTACACAAAACAAACAGGAAAGAAAGCAAATATCCCTTCAGCAGGAATCCCAGGTGCAAAAACCACAAGAGCCCTGCAGAATCTGAAACCAGAAGAAACTGAGACAAACCCCAGTCCAGAATTGGGGGGGGGGGGGGAGGGGGGGGGGAGGGAAATACTCAAAACCCAAATCAAGGAATTTTACAAATTATATAATGTCATACAAGTCCCACGAATTCTGGCCAACCCCATTCCTGTCAAGAAGTGAGCATGGCTCAGCATGGTGTAGGATATACAGAATCACAGAAACATTCAGGTTGGAAAAGACCCTCCCCAAGTCCGACTGAGAACCCTACTCTACAAGGTTCACCCATGGTTTAGTAGTCATGAGGTGTTGGGTGACAGGTTGGACTTAATGATCTTTGAGGTCTTTTCCAATCTTATTGATTCTATAATTCTATGATTCTAAACCATATCCCCAAGCACCACACCCAAACCACCTTTAAACACAACCAGGGTTGGTGGTTCAACCACCTCCCTGGGCAGCACATTCCAATGCCTGACCACTCTTTCTGTGAAAAAATTGTTCCTAATGCCCAGTCTAAACATACCCAGTCATAGCTTGAGGCCATTGCCCCTTGTTCTATCACTAATTACCTGTGAGACCAACACCAGCCTTTCCACAATGTCCTTTCAGATAGTTGTAGAGAGCAATGAGGTTTCCCCTCAGCTTCCTCTATTCCACACAAAACAGCCCCTGCTTCCTGCCAGTTTTCAGTTGGAAAAGACTCCCAAGATTATTGAGTCCCACCATCAACTCAACACCACCATGACCGTTAAAAGTGAATAGAAGTCCTCAGATGATATCTTCCCTCACAAAATTACAGAACAAGAGGACACAGTCTCAAGCTGCACCAGGGGAAGTTTAGGCTCAAGGTGAGGAGAAAGTTCTTCACTGAGAGAGTCATTAGCCATTGGAATGTGCTGCCCAGGGAGGTGGTGGAGTCACCATCCCTGGAGGTGTTCAAGAGGGGATTGGACATGGCACTTGGTGCCATGGTATAGTCATGAGGCCTGTGGTGACAGATTGGACTTGATGATCTTTGAGATCTCTTCCAACCTTGGTGATTCTGTGATTCTGTGAACATTTCCTACATTTCTGCCTTCTATAGACATCTGGCAAGAACTGCTTGAGTTTATGCAGACTTTTATTTTTCCTTTCTTTACATTCAGAAGATGAACCAGAAATTATCTTGAGACATTATAAAGCATATTGATAAGAAATTGAATTGATATTGCATGAAGAGTTGCCACAGAGTTCCTAATACCATATTTTTTGCATGTTTCACATTCTAAATCTTTTTGGTTTTCTTCACCTTGGATAACAAAATTATTAGATTTTGAGGTACCATCTGAAATTGGAAGATTGTTCTAGTATTTTCCAGGTTTTTGCACAGGAACATGAGGAAAGTTTCAAAGTGAGTGTAGGAACAGAGTCCCATTAAAATTATGAATGTAATTTATACATCGAGTTTAATTAGCCAAGATTTATTTTATCACTAAGAAAAGGTTATTAAAATAACTTGTGAGAGTGTAGCTGGGCAGCCAGCAGGAATTACATCTATTTTTAACTTGCTTCTTTTAATTATTCTGCTTATTCTTATTTATTCTACGAAATACAGATCCATATTTTCTACAGCAGTGAAGCATAGAAACACAAGCACCATATGGAAACCATACAGGTGTGATGAAAGTGTAAAATAATATAGAATATTAGACTCATACAGTCGTTAAGGTTGGAAAAGACCTCCAATATCAATTCCAATCATCAGCTTAACACCACTGTGGCCATTAAACCATGTCCAGAGGTGCCACGTCCACACATTTCATGAAGACCTCCAGAAATGATGACTTCACCACTTCCCTGTCCCAATGCCTGACCACTCTTTCAGCAAAGATATTTTTCTTATCATCCAACTTAGACCTCCCCTGGTGCAACTTGAGGGCATTTTCTTTTGTCATATTACTAGTTACTCTGGAGAAGAGGATGCAACCATCTTCAATCCAACCTCCTTTCAGGTAGCTGTAAAGAGACAGTTGGCCTACTCTCAGCCTGGTCTCTCAGGCTTCTCTTCTCTAGACTAAACCACCCCAGTTCCTCAGCTCCTCCTCTCTAGACCTGTTCTCCAGACCCTTCACCAGCTTCATTGTCCTTCTCTGGATATCAAGTACAGATCCATCAAGTCAATGTCCTTCTTGGAATGAGGGGCTCAAAACTGACCCAGGACTCAATGTGTGACCTCACCAGTGCCCAGTACAGGGACACAATCACTTCCCTACTCCTGCTGGCCACATTATTGCTGATCCATACTGGGATGCTGGTGGCCTTTTTGGCTACGTAGGCACACACTGGCTCATATTAAGCTGTCTGTCAGTTAGCACCCACAGGGCCTGCTCTCCCAGGCAGTTTCCAGTCACTCTGACTCAAGCATCGAGCATTCATGGACTTGTTGTGACCCACGCACAGGACCCAGCACTTGGCTTTGTTAATCCTCACACAATTGATCTCATCCTACTGATCCAGCCTAGCTAGATCCTTCTGCAGAGCCTTCCTATCCTCCAGTAAATCAACACTCCCACTTAATTTCATGTCGTCTGCACATAATAGCTCACCGTGTCTTCTGTCAACATTCTGAGGTGCCTTAAAGGATTTACTTTGCTCTTTTTCTTCTAATCGTTGCAAAAATAATCCTGTGCTGAGTGTTCATAAGTCCCTTCAGCTTCAGCTTCAGAGGTGGGAGCTGAAGACATTCAACAGCTGTCAGGCTGTTCCTCTCTAAGGGCTGGGAAGCATAGCCAGTATTAAATTCCCAGGCATGTGATGAGGCCGCAGGGTACTAATGCTGAATGTGCCAATCAAATGTCTGCCGTGCTAAATACATCAGGGAACATTCCACCTTCACTGAAAACCATTGAATCTTTTCTCTGAATTTAAAGAAATCAAGATTGCTTATCATTCCATCCCTTTTTCCTAGGAAGAAGAGACCAACCCCCACCTCACTGCAGCCTGCTTTCAGGGAGTTGTAGAGAGCAGTGAGGTCTGCCCTCAGCCTCCTCTTCTCCAGACTAAACCACCCCATTTCTCTCAGCTGCTCCTCACCAGACCTGTTCCCCAGACCCTTCACCAGCTTCCTTGTCCTTCTCTGGACTTGCTCTAGCCCCTATAAATCAAATAAAATTCTGCATTTCCCTGTTTCACAATTGCTGACCTACTAAGTAATATATTTATGACTAACATTTCAATGCATATGCTGTGCTTCTCTTGTGATTCATAGATTCATGGAATGGTTTGGGTTGGAAAGGACCTTCAGGATCACCAAGTGCAAGCCCTGCTTCCACGGACAGGGACACCTTCCACTAGACCAGGCTCCTCAAAACCTCATCCAACCTAGCCTTAAATACTTTCAGGGAGAGGGCATCCCCAGCCTTCCTCTTCAACCTGCTCCAGTGTCTCACCATTGTCACTGAAAGGAATTTCTTCCCAATCTCCAGTCTAAATCAATGTCTCATGTAAGAATCAACTCAAGAAGTCAGAGAACATGTTCTGAAACACCTTCTTAACAAAACCTCTGATATGATTCATTTATTGACAGCAGAAAGTCCTTCCACAGTTGTCATTATTAATTATCAGATCTTGTTAGAGAGTCTGAGCTATCATTTGGGACTCACCTTTGCTGATCTTCCTTGTCTTGGATAATGCTTAATTCATTGATCATTCCTCACATTGCTTGAACAGGCCCTACTTGAATCCCTTCATAATTATTCCTAGAGTCTCATCTCAGCCTCTGCTTGCTTCTTTCTCAGTGCATAGTCTCATTAGCAGTCATTATGACAGATTTTCTTCCTCAGACAACATTTTCATGCAGATGATGCATCCTTCCACAGGCTTTTCTGACTCTTCCTCAACTTTCTTATTCCACTTTGACCTTCCAAGAATGACTGCTTGGAATTTATCAAAACTTCTTCTAAGAAATGTTTTCATGGAAAGCAGGATCTTCACCAAAATACAACTCATTCTAGAATAGAATAGAATAGAATAGGATAGGATAGGATAGGATAGGATAGGATAGGATAGGATAGGATAGGATAGGATAGGATAGGATAGGATAGGATAAGATAGGATGGGATAGGATTAACCAGGTTGGAAAAGACCTTTGAGATCATCGAGTCAAACATATCATCCAACACTATCTAATCAACTAAACCATGGCACCATGACACCCTACCCAGTCTCTTCCTAAACACCTCCAGTGATCATGATTCCACCACCTCCCTGGGCAGCCCATTCCAATGGCAAATCACTCTTTCTATGAAGAACTTCTTCCTAACACCCAGCCCAAACCTCCCCTGGCTCAGCTTGAGACTGTGTCCTCTTGTTCTGGTGCTGGCCGCCTGGGAGAAGAGACCACCCCCCACCTGGCTACTTTGATTTGTTTTGTCTTCGGTGTGACCATTTGTGCTTTGTTTTACCAATATTTGGCAGATCTTCATCCATTGTCTATCTTCAGTTCTCATTTCAGTAGCCTTCAATGTTGTCCTCCAAATGACTGTCACTGAGTGATCCTTAAGGAATCACAGAATGATTGGGGTTGAAAGGGACCTCTGGAGATTGAATCCAACCCCCTTGCAAAGGCAGGGTCACCTAGAGAAGGTCACACAGGAATGCATCCAGGTGAGTTTGGAATGTCTCCAGAGATAAAGACTCCACCACCTCTCTGAGAAGCCTGCTTCAGGGCTCTATCACCCTTAAATTTAATAAGTTTTCCCTAAAATTTAAATGGAAATTCAAATGAAATAAATGGAAGTTCAAATTTGTGCCCATTACCCATTGTCCTGTCACTGGGCACTACTGAAAAAAACCCTGTTCCCATCCTTCTGACACCCACCCTTGAAGAATTCATCAGCATTCCCCAGCTCCTCTTCTCTAGACTACAAATCCCCAATTCTCTCAGTCTTTCCCCATCAGAGAGCTGTTACAGTCCTCTCAACATCTTTGTAACCCTATTTGCTCACCTATTTTATATTTCTTTATTGCTGCTTTTTCAGCATGATGGAACAGCTACATTTGACTTGACCAACATTTGAATAAGAGGTCCTTGACACCTGAAAAAACAGGTACTTGAAGAGCTGTTTGGAGAATATAAAGCAGAATTAGATCTTGATCTTTTATGCATTTAAGCACCTCCTTAGTTCGTTAAATTCATTTGTGCTACATCCCCAACACCATAAAATGTAATTGCTCTTCATCCAGCCTGGAGAAGAGCAAATATTCTTCTGTGCATTCTTTAAATGCATTAGGTCTGTTGTCATGCAAAGTAATGCTTTCAGCAATATTTTAAATGTCAACAATGCACAGAGTGCTACCTTGAAGAAGAATCCTCCAAATTTCAGTACTGGGACTCTTTATATCTGTGAGAAGCATACAAGCAAGGCATACAGTGTCTGAGAATTGATACCACACAACAATCACAGAAGCATAGAATTGTTTGGGCTACAAGAGACCCTTAAGATCACCAAGTCCAATCATCAACCTAACACCATCATGACCATTAAACCGTGTCCCAAAGTGCCATGTCCACACATTGCTTGAACACCTCCAGGGATGATGATATTGCCATCTCCCAGGGCAGCCTGTTCCAATAACTGACAACTCTTTCAGACAAGAAGTGCTTCCTAACATCCAACCTAAACCTTCCCCAGCACAATTTCAGGCCATTTTCTTTCATTCTATCACCTGATACTAGGGAGAAAAGACTGACCCCCACCTTGCTCCAACCGCCTTTCATGGTGGTGTGGAGAGCAATAAGGTCTCTCTCAGCCTCCTTTTCTCCAGACTACATAACCCTACTTCCCTCAGCTGCTCCCCACCAGACCTGTGCTTCAGACCTTTCACCAGCTTTGTTGCCCTTCTCTGGACCTGCTCCAGCACCTCAGTGTAATTTTTGGACTAAGGATCCTAAAACTGAACCCAGAATTCAGGGTGTAGCCTCACCAGTGCCCAGTACAGGGATGCAGTCACCTCCGTACTCCTGCTGGCCATATTGTTGCTGATCCAGGCCAGGATGCTGGTAGCCTTCTTGGCCTCTTAGGCATATAGCAGCTGGTCTTCAGCCAGCTGCCAACTAGCACCCCCAGGTCCTGCTCTCCCAGGCAGTTTCCAGCCACTCTGCCTGGAAGCTGGAGCAATCATGGTGATGTTGTGACCCATGTGCAGGACCCTGTACTTGACATTTTTAATGTTACCTCCCATGTGAGGATGGTTGATCTTTAAATGAGCTTTCCAACCCAAACCTTTCTATGATCCTATCAGCAATAACACATCCACTTCAAAATGGGGAAGGATTGTTATTATTATTTTTCCCTGGGAATGGAGAAGGAGGAAAACCATCAAAACATCTGGAGGCAGAATCTTCATTTAGAAGCTTGTCAGCTTAATTGGTGATGCTGCCAACAAAATACCTGCCCTGGTTAGTAAGGACTTCCTGTTCCTCATTAACCAAATGACTTTCAGGTCATATATCATATCACCGACAATAAAGATAGGTCCCTAGTTAATTGCTTAAATAAATGTGTGATTAATGCCTGGTAATGGGATTATGAATTTACAT
Source organism: Melanerpes formicivorus (assembly GCF_026170545.1). NCBI lineage: Eukaryota > Metazoa > Chordata > Aves > Piciformes > Picidae > Melanerpes > Melanerpes formicivorus. The sequence goes on along the minus strand of NW_027142550.1, from coordinate 402,209 downwards.
AGAAATAATATTGCAATAACATGGACAATCAGCCTTGTTAGGCAGTGTTTAATTAATACACATCATATGTGCTGTTTGGGGTTTGGTGTTGCTAACTGTGTTAGATAATCTATGATTTGCTTTATATAGAGGGAGAAAATCGTGGAACCATAGAATTGTTTTGGTTAGAAAAACACTCCAAGGTCATCAAGTCCAGCCATTAGCCCACCACCACCATGGCCATTAAACCATGTCTCCAGCTGCCTGTTCTTGAACACCACCAGAGATGGAGTATCTTGGCAGCTCTAATGGTTATCCTTGTTTGAGTCAGATGAGTACTGATTCTGTTCAGTGATTTCCCTTCCCAGCTCAGTCTCTACTCAGGGCTGACACTTTCTGCAGCTCAGGGCAGGTTTGCACAGACAGGGGCTGCTGATAGCAGTGAGAATCTGATGGCAAGAGTTAGTGTCAAATGTTGGGCTGCAGACCGAGGTCTGTACCATGTTAGGGTGCAGGATGTCAGAAGCAGCATCAGGGAGAAATAAACAGGACAGCTGACCTACAACTGACCCACAAGGGAATCCATACCATGAATAACAGCTTCAGTTTAAACCTGAGAGGTCACCAGGGCCAAGTCTTTTCTTCAGTGGCTAGTGTCCAAGGAGGACTCTCTGCTGTACTTTCAGTCCTCAAACATGAGCTCCCGAATCCAGTTCCACAATCCAGCTCCTGAACCTGATTCCCATCTGCTGCTTAGTCCAGTCTGGGACTTCTGCCACAGCATCAGCAGTGACAGTAACTAATTGATTTGGTTCAGCTGTTCAGCCTGGAGAAGAGAAGGCTTCAGGGACACCTTAAAAAATTTCAATATCTGAAACAGTCCTATGGATAAGCTGGGGAGGGAATGTTTAGAAGGACTTATAGCAACAGGATGAGGGGCAATGGTCTGAAACTGGAGCAGGGTAGATTTAGGTTGTACATCAAGAGGAAGTTATTCACAGTGAGAGTGGTGAAATACCAAAACAGATTGGCCAGAGATGTGGTGCAGCCCCCATCCTTGCAGACATTCAAGGTCAAACTTGATGGGGCTCTGAGCAACCTGATCTAGGTGGAGATGTCCCTGCTGACTGCAATGGGGGTTGGACTAGATGACTTTGAGGATCACTCCCAGTGCAATGCACTCTTCTGTGATAAGACTGTCTTTATTTCATGTGAGGAAGTAATTGGGCTTTTTTTTTTGATACACAACCATGCCCTATTCAGCTAGCAATGCTGATTGCATCTCACAGTGATTTCATACAACCCAGTAAATATCCTAAACATATTGTGTCAAGTAGCTTGCCTACATGCTTGACGTTAAGCAGATGCTAAAGTGCTTTGCTGGTTCTTGGCACAAATGACTATATAAGGTGCAGTGAGTGAGGAACCATTTGTTTCTGAGATATGTACTCCTAACGTTTTGCTTGAGACACATAAGATGTGCCACAGGATTTGAGTGGGAAAACTGCTCAAACTGCAAACGAAGGTGTTCTGCTTCTCCAACATGGAATACAAGCTGGCTTTGCTTAGCTCTCAATATGCTACCAGGTTACTGAAGGAGGCCCCTTGCTGGGACTTGGTTTAACATCTTGTCTTGGTTCATAAAGACTTCTGGGTCTTTGGCATGAAATCTGCTCAGTATCACATAATTGTTTTGGTTGGGAAAGTATTTCAGGTCATTGGGTCTAACTAGTATCTAACTAACAAATCTGATGCTAAACCATGTCCCTCAACATCTCGGCCTCTTTGAAACATCTCTAGGGATGAGGATTCAACCACCTTCCTGGGGACCCTGTTCCAGCCTTTAGGAACTCTACCAGTCAAGAAGTTTCTTTTAATGTCCAACCTAAACCTTCCTTGGTGCAACCTGAGGCCATTTCCTCTCATCCTATCGCTTCTTACTAGACGTAAGAGACCCATAAATACCATATATCCTGTTAGGCTTAAAACCCCTAGCCATGTAATGCAACTTCTCTTCTGCCAGTGCTTTTCCCCCTGGCTTCTTATGTGAGATATATTTTTTGTGAGATTTCTTTTTTTCAGGATGTCTTTCACTTAAAAACTTTCTTAGCTTCCCATGGCTTTTGCAGTTATTAAGACAAATAACACCTCCAGGGATGGTGACTCTACCACCTGCCTGGGCAACCTGTTCCAGCACCTGAGAGCCCTTTCTGGGAGGAAATTTTTTCTCATATTCAAACTAAATCTCCTCTGGCACAATTTCAGGCCATTTCTTCTCATTCTAACACCTGGTACTAGGGAGAAGAGGCCCAACACCTCCTCACTCCAACCTCTTTTCAGGGAGTTGTAGAGAGGTTCGGGTTGGAAGGTTGGAAGATTCATAGGCGCATTTTCTAGATATGAACAGATGATGCAACCTCAAGAATGTGTCATCAGATATTAATGATAAACAAAGCTGCTTTGTTTTGTTTTGTTTTGTAAGAGAATAGAATAGAATAGAATAGACCAGACCAGGTTGGAAGAGACCTTCAAGATTATTGCGTCCAACCCATCAACCAATCCAACCCACCTAAACAACTAAACCATGGCACCAAGCACCCCATCAAGTCTCCTCCAGTATCTCATTCCAGTATCACTGACTATCACTGTGTGAGACTTAAGGAATCACAGACTCATAGAATGGTAGAAATTGGAAGGGACCTCTGGAGATCACTGAGTCCAGATTAGCTGTCAAGGCACAATCATCTAGAGAAGGTCACGCAGGAACATGTCCAGGTGAGTCTGGAATGTCTCCACAGATGGAGGCTGCACCACCTTTCTGGGCATCCTGCTCCAGTGCTTGTTCACTCTTTAGTTAAAAAAGCACCTCCTCATGTTTAGACGGAATTTCACTTGTGCCTGTTACCCCTTGACCTGTCCCTGGGCACCACTGAAAAAGCCTGGTCCCATCATCCTGCAACAACCCTTGAAGGAATGGAATAGAACAGGGTAGGATAGGATAGGATAGGATAGGATAGGATAGGATAGGATAGGATAGGATAGGATAGGATAGGATAGGATAGGATAGGATAGGATAGGATAGGATAGGATAGGATAGAATTAACCAGGTTGGGAGAGACCTTTGAGATCATTGAGTCCAACCTATCACCCAACACCATCTAATCAACTAAACCATGGCACCAAGCACCCCATCCAGTCTCTTCCTAAACACTTCCAGTGATATTGACTCCACCAACTCTCTGGGCAGCACATTCCATTGCTCTTTCTATGAAGAACTTCTTCCTAACATCCAGCCTAAACCTTCCCTGGCACAGCTTGAGACTGTGTCCTCTTGTTCTGGTATTGAATGGCATTGGTGAGATCTCCCCTCACTCTGCTCTTCTCCAGACTAAAAAGCCCGTCTCTCTTAACCTTTCCTCATCAGATGCCCCTTCAGCATCTTCACAGAAATAAAGTAACTCAGAAGAAGTTTAGGGACACCTTTTTTTCAGCAGAACTTATCCATCCAGAACAAACTTACAGCAATATTATTTGGTCTTGACATGTATGGCATCATACTCTCTGTGGAGGGGGGGGGGGGGGGGGCTGGGGGTGGGGGTAGGGTGGGAAAGTACTTATTCACAATTAAGACATCAGTCTTAACCTGTAACACTCCTCTACAACATTTTATTTGGTGGATTGGACTATATGATCTCAAAGGTCCCTTACAACCCAAACCATTCCCTGATCTATGACTTAACACTCTGTTTGGCTGCTATAAATACACAGAAACCAACTCGACAGAATATAAAACAACATATGTACTGATGTTTATTTTTCTTTATTTTTTTTTTTTTGTGAGCCAAGAACACTGCACAGATGGTTTGTAAAGTCCAATTAATAAATTATAACAAAGTGTGAACTCTTATATAACAATTCATGCCTGCCTGGATTGTTTGGGTAAGAAAAGTTTGGCTCCTGCATCAAAGTTTCCTGAAGCTGGTTTAGGTTTTGGGCTTTGGTTTAATATCTGTTGTAAAATAATTTAGCTTCTTTTAGCATGTAAGGTCTAATACAGAAAAATTAAACAGTTTTAACCAGAATTAACCAGGTTGGAAAAGACCCTCAAGATCATAAAGTCCAACCTATCACCCAACACTTTCTAATCAACTAAACCATGACACTAAGTACCTCATCCAGGCTCTTTTTAAACACTACCAGTGATGGTGATTTTATTGACTTCAGTGTGTTTGGGACAAGCAAATTCTTTCATCGTTTCAGCTCTAGAGCTGTTCAAGAAACATGTGGATGTGGCACTTCAGGACATGGTTTAAATGCCATGGTGATGTTGGATTGATGGTTGGACTTGATGATCTTAGAAGTCTTTTTCAACCCAAACAATTGCATAATTCTGTGATTTATGTTATGATTCTATAATGATTACCTTCATCCTGAGGAGAAGAGGAGGCTCAGGGGAGAACTTATTGCTGTCTACAACTACCTGAAGGGTGGTTGCAGCCAGGAGGGCTTCTCCCAGGCAGCCAGCACCAGAACAAGAGGGCACAGTCTCAAGCTGCACCAGGGGAAGTTTAGGCTCGAGGTGAGGAGAAAGTTCTTCACAGAGAGAGTCATTAGTCATTGGAATGTGCTGCCCAGGGAGGTGTTGGATTCACCATCCCTGGAGGTATTCAAGAGGGGACTGGATGTGGCACTTGGTGCCATGCTTTAGTCATGAGGTCTGTGGTGACAGGTTGGACTTGATGATCTTTGAGGCCTCTTCCAACCTTGATAATTCTGTGATTCCAGGCTGGGCAAGTTATGACTGCTATGTTGTAAGCCCAGACTTCCTAACTATCCTAAGTTGTTCTATTGCTGCTCCCTGTCTTCATTTTCTTTCTTTCTTTTTTATTTTTTTTTTAATCTAACCTGACTTTCATTTGTTTGCCTCACTCAGCCACTTGATTCCAAGGTCTGTGATTAGTCCTCTCATACAATCATAGTATCATAGAATCAATAAGGTTGGAAGAGACCTCAAAGATCATCAATCCAACCTATCATCCAACACCTTCTAATCAACTAAACCATGGCACCAAGCACCCCATGCAGTCTCTTCCTAAACACCTCCAGTGATGGTGACTCCACCACCTCCCTGGGCAGCCCATTCCAATGGGCAATCACTTTCTTTTCCAAATACATCTGTGATTTGTTGTGACCAATGATACTCATTAATAAATATCATTAGGTTTTTTTAATACAATTTATGGATTCTGAGCTATCCCAGACACTTGACTATACTACATATTTCAAACACAAATGTAGAGGACTAACTGTTCAGTTGCTGTAGAATATTTTAACTGTTATAGATCTTTCTAAGTGTGAACTGGGCAGATTTAGACTGGATATTAGGAGCAAATCCTTTGCAATAAGGGTGGTGAGATATTGGAAGAGGCTGCCTACAGAGGTCATGGATTCCCCCTCCCCAGACGTGTTCCAGGCCTGGTTGGCTGAGGCCTTGATTGACCTGGTACTAGTGGATGGTGCCCATGGCAGGGGGGTGTTGAACTGCATGATCTTGACAGCCCCTTCCAAACCAAATCATCCTGTGGGTCTATGATTTTAATCAAGTATAGGTTTGAAATCATCTCCATCCCCTTTTTAAGGAATAATGAGTTTGCAGGAAACAATTAAAATGAGGAAAACTCAGTACTAATGGTACCTAAATAATATTCCACCTCACTGAGAGTTATCCACCTTTTTCTTCTATTCTGACTCATAACAGCTCTTTCCAAATTGGTAGTAATAACTAAACCTTTTATTTGATTTAAAACACTCAAGTGTGGTTCAAAAATGTGTCTTTCAGAATCTGATCTTTTGTGTTTTTTTTCAAATTCATCTATCAATATGAAATGTGAAATTCACCACAAGAGCACCAAGCATATTGTTGCCAAGCAACTAATGTCAGCCTGTTATGGGTTTTGTATGTTTTAGACAACAAAGCCATGTTTTGAATTCTCCCTCCCTCCTCACAAATATTTTTTTTTCTGTGCTATTTTTCAGTGGTTACATGTATTTGAATATTGTCTCTGTTTAAGATGGCAAACAGACTCAAATAAGAACTTGAAAATAACTCCAGTTTGTCCTTGGACCAGGATCACACAATCACAGAATGGTTTGGGTTGGAAGGGACTTTCAATGCCATCCAGTTCCACCCCCCTGCCATGGGCAGAGATGCCTCCTACTACACCAGCTTGCTCAAGACCCACCCAATATGGCCTTGAACACCTCCAGGCTTGACATCTCCACAGCTTCTCTGGGCAACCTGTTCCAGTACATCACTATCCTCACATTCAATAATTTCTTCCTCATGTGTCATTTCAATCCAGCTTCATAGAGTTTGAAGTTATCACCCCTCATCCTGTCACTCCATACCTTTGTCAAACATCCTGCTCCAGGAGAGCTGGAAACATAGAAAGGCTGCTGGAATGTCTCCCTTCTGTTCTCTAGATTGAACTGCCCAAATTTTCTCAGCCTGTCTTCATAGCAGACCTGCTCCAGTCCCCTGATGACCTTCATGGCCATCTCTAGAACTGCTCCAGCAGTTCCATGTCCATCTCTCTTATTCTGGGGGCACCAGAACAAGATGCAGTACTCCTGGTGGGGTCTTACCATAGCATAGCAGAAGGGTGGAATCCTCTCCCTTGTCTGCTGCTCACATTTCTTTTCATAGAGTCATAGAATCATAGAATCAACAAGGTTAAAAATGACCTCAAAGATCATCAAGTCCAACCTGTCATCCAACACCTCATGACTACTAGACCATGGCACCTAATGCCACATCTAACCCCCTCTTGAACACCTCCAGGGATGGTGACTCCAACACCTCCCTGGGCAGCACATTCCAATGGCTAATGACTCTCTCAGTGAAGAACTTTCTCCTCACCTCGAGCCTAAACTTCCCCTGGTGCAGCTTGAGACTGTGTCCTCTTGTTCTGGTGCTGGTTGCCTGGGAGAAGAGACCAACCCCCTCCTGGCTACCGTCTCCCTTCAGGTAGTTGTAAACAGCAATAAGGTCTCCCCTGAGCCTTCTTTTCTCCAGGCTAAACAATTCCAGCTCCCTCAGCCTCTCCTCATAGGGCTTGTGCTTGAGGCCTCTTACGAGTCTCACTTTGAGCTTTTTGGTGCAGCCCAGGACATGGTTGCCTTCTGGGCTGATTGATTTTTCTTATTTATTTCCAAGTTAAAATGCAACCTTTCCATAACTTTAAAAAAAAACCACAACAGTGCAAAGAATAACAGAAGGCAACATTTCTGTCCTTTGCATCTTTTTGAGAAAGGCTGGGTCTGATTTCCATGCTGAACAAATATTTGAAGTGCCTTTTGTAAACTGCTGCTTGTGTTTCCATTAGAGCAACTCTGGAATTCTAATCTTCTGATTAGAAAATGCAGGAGATCACAGAAGAAAATTGTCAGCAACATTCCCACCAAATGCTTGAGTAATACTTCTTTTGGTAAGAATCATCCCCAAATGTAAAACAGACCTTAAAAACAAAAATTATAAAGCTGGCAATTAGCATCTAACAACATAAAAGCAGTTGTAATAGGTTTTTCTCAGAGTGTTGATGTCTGATGAAGATTTCTTGACAAAGAGAAATTAAATGGCAGGATATTTCTCTCTGTTTTCCATTCCCTTCTCCCTTGCCTTCCCTTCTCCCTTCCCTTCCCTTCTCCCATCCCGTCCTTTCTCCCTTGCCTTCCCTTCTCCCTTCCCTTCTCCCTTCCCTTCTCCCTTCCCTTCCCTTCCCTTCCCTTCTCCCTTCCCTTCCCTTCCCTTCCCTTCCCTTCCCTTCCCTTCCCTTCCCTTCCCTTCCCTTCCCTTCCCTTCCCTTCCCTTCCCTTCCCTTCCCTTCCCTTCCCTTCCCTTCCCTTCCCTTCCCTTCCCTTCCCTTCCCTTCCCTTCCCTTCCCTTCCCACTGTTATGGGGAAGGGATAATCTGATCTTCTCTATTCCTCATCAGCAATCATAGAATCTTAGAATGATTTCATTTGGAAGGGACCTTAGAGATCATCCAGTTCCAACCCCCATGATATCGACAGGGACATCTCCTAGACCAGCTTGCTGAAGGCCATGTCCAACCTTATCATGGGGATATTATCATGGGAAATATGGAGTATAAGTAAAATTAGCATAATTATTATAATTATTATGATGTACCTTAAGCTTGTTTATAATGTTTAGACTGTGTCTAGAGTTCTACAATGCATTTCTCTTTTCTATGAATAGGAATGCAGATTATACACAATTTCCTTTCATTTACTGAAACATCTGCTGAGGTCTGACACTTAAAGGCTCTGGAAATGATTCTTTTATAAACCATGAGCTAAAATCTGCAGCAATTTGAGTTAGCATTAATCAAATATGCAAATTCAAATACAATCATCAGGGCAGGGATTGCTCCCTGTGCTCAGCACCTGTGAGACCACACCTTGAGTCCTGGGTTTCATTTTGGGGCCTTCACTTCAAGAAGGCATTGTGGGGCTGGAGCTTGTCCAGAAGAGGGACACAAAGCTTGTGAAAAGCTTGGAGAACCGCTCTGGTGAGGAGTACCTAAGGGAACTGAGGTTATTTAGCCTTGGGAAGAAGAGGCTGAGGGTAGACCTCATTGTTATCTATGGCTCTCTGAAAGGAGGTTGGAGAAGCTGGGGATCAGTCTCCTGTCCCTAGTAACAAATGATAGGGGTAGAGGAGATGATCTCAGTTTGCATGAGAGGAGTTTTAGGTTGGATCTTTGAAGAAACTTCTTCACTGAAAAGGTTCTCAAAGGCTGGAACAGGCTGTCCAGGGAGGTGGCTGAATCCCCATCCCTGGAATGATTTGAAAGATGCAGAGATATGGTACTGAGGGTGATGGTTTAGCACCAGACTCAACAGAGTTAGAGAATTCATTGATCTTGAAGGTCTTTTCCAACCCAAATGATTCTGTTATTCTATGACCTGTAGAAGCTGCAAGTCTGTAAGCTGTTGGTCTAAACAAATAAACTCCATAGGGGTTACTTGCACATTAATGTTAATATCCACAAAGGATGACATTTCTCCTTAAAAAACAAGCAAACAAAGAAAGTTAAAACAAAACAAAACAAAACTAAAACATTTTTTCTTGTATTATAATTGACAAAATTAAAAAGCAATATAAGAATTCTCTTTTGCTTAAGCAAATGTGGAAGGAGGGGAGGAAGAGGAAAAGCTCCTTAAATTGACCCAAATGTTAAGACTTTAAAGCTTCCCTTATGCAATCATAGCTCTGAAGAGAATGCAAAGCCAATGGAAAGGAAGCTGAAATACACCCGGGATTTGCACATCAACATCAAGCAGGTGCTAAATGAAAATAACAGTCTGAGCAGTAGCAACATGAAAGTGAAAATGCCTTTGGAGAACTTCAGGGTGGACTTTTGTGTGTGAGTGTTTCTCTCTAGTTCTGCACAGGTAAGCAAAAACTATTCCACATCAAAACAATTTCTTCTGCAAAGGCTGTGAAACACAAATTTTACACTTGCCGGTCTGGTGAGCAATGAAATTTCTTCCCCTTCTTCATAAATAATTGGGAAGTGAATTGGAAAGCTTAGGCAGATAAATGATTTTTCATAGAAAAATTAGCATGCTGGAATTCTGAAAGCTTCTTGTGATCATTTGGAGGAATCTCTCTCTCTAGGTATCAAGATATCACAAATTCTGAACAAGATGTGATAAATCATGGCATCATAGAACCACAGAATCATTAAGGTTGGAAAATACCTCTAAGATCATCAAGTCCAACCATCTAGAACACCTCCATGACCACTCCCAAAGTCCACATATTTATTGACCAGCTCCAGGGATGGTGATGTCACCACCTCCCTGGGGAGACTCTTCCAATGCTTGACCATTCTTTTGATCAATAAAATTTTCCTAATATCATAGAATCATGGAATCAAAAGATTGGAAAAGACCTCAAAGATCATCAAGTCCAACCTGTCACCACAGGCCTCATGACTAAACCACAGCACCAAGTGTCACCTCTAATCCCTTTTTGAATACCTCCAGGGATGGTGACTCCACTCCCACCCTGGACAGCCCATTCCAATGGCTAATGACTCTCTCAGTGAAGAACTTTCTCCTCACCTCGAGCCTAAACTTCCCCTGGTGCAGCTTGAGACTGTGTCCTCTTGTTCTGGTGCTGGTTGCCTGGGAGAAGAGACCAACCCCTTCCTGTCTACAACCTCCCTTCAGGTAGTTGTAGACAGCAATAAGGTCTCCCCTGAGCCTCCTCTTCCCCAGGCTAAACAATCCCAGCTCCCTCAGTCTCTCCTCATAGGGCTTGTGCTTGAGGCCTCTAAATATCCAACCTAAACCTCATCTGTCACAATTTCATGCCATATTTCAGATATTAATGACAGGCAGTTTGTTTGTTTGTTTGTTTGGGTTTTCTTTCAAACTATTATTATAACAAATGTTTTTCAGGCAAACCCAGATATTCAGAGAAATAAAACTCATTTAGTACCATTTTGTCTTTTCTCTAGGCAGATCATTTGTGCTTTATTCAGCAATATTTAGCATATCTTCACCTACTGTCTCCCTTCAATTCTTCTTTCAATGCCCTTCATTTGTCTCAAGTTTTTGTAGCAGCTAAGTAGTCTAGATACTCATGGAGTGATAGAATGGTTTGTGTTGCATAAGACCTTCAAAATCATTTAGTTGCAACCCCCTGGCAGGGACTCCTCCTACTAGACCAGCTTGCTCAAGGTCCCATCCAATCTGGCTTTCAACATTTTCCCCTCCACAACTTATCCAGGCAACCTGGCCTAGTGTCTTGCCACCCTCACAGGGAAGAATTGCTTCCTCATGTCTTATCTCAACCCAGCTTCTTCCAGTTTGAAGCCATTGCCCCTCACCCTGTCACTCCACGCCTTAGTAAAAATTGCTCTCCAGCTCTCCTGGAGCCTCTTCAAACACTGGAAGGCTTCTAGAAGGTCTCCCTGGAACCTTCTCTTCTCCAGGCTGCATAGCCCCAACTCTCTCAGCCTGTCTTCATAGCAGGGGTCCTCCAGCCCTTTGATCATCTTCATGGCCTCCTCTGTCCCCCACTCTAACAGTTCCATGCCTTTCTTTTATGGGAGGCTCCAAAGCTGGAGTGTTTGATGTGATATCAAAGGTCTAAAGTTACAGATACTAAAAGGACTAGGCAGTTAGAAAAACTTAATACAAAATGTGGCTATTATGGGCTGAAAAATATAACATTAGTGATCATTAAAATGTAAAATACATAAATAGGTCAGATTGAAATAAGGAATCCAACATCCAGCAGAATTCACCAGAGATTAAAAGTTCAGCTGCTGTACAAAGGTAGCAGAAAGCTGTTAATTAAGAAAGAAACCAGACAGGACCTTTCTTGCCTTTCCACCCTACTGCTCATACAGAGCATGATAACATTTTTGTTCCAATGTCTAACCCCTTTGACATTCAGCTGCAGGAAGGTTGGACTTGATGATCTTAGAGGTCTTTTCTAACCTTAATGATTCTATGGTACAGGACTCTGGTTTTAATCATTTTCAATAATAACGTATAGAAAAGTATCAATGACTACAAAAAGTTACTGTGGATAGAGATTGGAGGTTAGGAGCAAATTCTTCCCCAAGAAGGCACAGTAAGAGGTTGCCCAGAGAAGCTGTGGAAGCTACAATCTTGGAAGTATTGAAGGCCATATTGGATGGAACCTTGAGCAAAGTCTCCTGGTAGGAGATGTCCTACTGTCTATGTCAAAAGGGTGGAACTGGATGATCTTGAAGGCCACTTCCAACCCAACTATTCTTTGATGAGGAAGTATGTTGAGAGTGGAAAAAGGTTTGGCTGAATCAGCCAAAGTGTGCTAGTCCATTTCATATCTTATCTTTTCTTTTTGTTGATCACCTGGGTGAAATACCACTATTGCATCACAGGTGCTCTGTGACTTGAGCATGTTGCAGACAGCTTGGTTGGAGAGCCCAATACATAAAGCAGAACAGCCATGAGATGTCTAAGCATCTGGAACATTAGTATAGACATATTTAATTTACATTCTGGGAGGTTTCCATGGAGCTGTAAAACATGGTTGAACTTCGGCTCTAGGGAGCCCTTCTAGTGGCCTCCGCGTACCTGAACGGGGCCTACAAGAAAGGTAGGGAAGGACCTTTTACAATGACTTGTAGCAACAGGATGAATGGCTTTGAGCTGGAAGATGGGAGATTTACAGTGGAGATTAGAAAGAAATTCTTCACAGTGAGGATGGTGAGACACTGGAACAGGTTGCCCATGGAAGTTATGAATGCCACCTCCCTGCAGATGTTCAATGCCAGGTTGACTGGGGGCTTCAGTACCTGCTCTAGTGGAAAGTGTCCTTGCACATGACAGGGAAGTTGGAACTAGATGATCACACAGTCACAGAATCAGAATGTTAGGGGTTGGAAGGGACCTCTAGAGATCAGCAAGTCCAGTGACATCTTGAATCATCTTGAAGGTTCCTTCCAACACAAACCATTCTACAGTTCTGTGATTTTTTTGCTTTATTGTTGTTAAGCAAGACCAAATTTTGGAGGAATGTGTCAGCAGCACTTGTCTTTTACTAGCAAACATTGAGAAAGGTCAAAGTAAACTAACAGTATCAATAATTTAATTGGAGTGCTGAATGAGGTTATGAGCTGGGATAAAATATTGGAACAATGTTCTAGTTGAATATATAGTTATGAAATGTCAATAAATTCCATCAACCCTCTGTGCTTTGCTCATGCTAGATCTTAATAGCTGCCTGGAAACTGAGTGTTCATTCTGAACTAAGCATTATTTATCTTTATTTTATCTTTCTTTTTCTAAATCATCTCTACATCTACTACAAGGCCAGGGTGGATGGGGCACTGACCAAGGTGGTCTGGTGGAAGGTGTCCCTGCAAAAGGCAGGGTGGTTGGAATGAGATGATCTACTTGCTGGAATGTGTCCAGAGAAGGGCAACAAAGATGGGGAGGGGGTTGGAGCACAAGCCCTATGAGGAGAGGCTGAGAGAGATGGGATTGAATAGCCTGGAGAAGAGGAGGCTCAGGGGAGACCTTCTTGCTGTCTACAACTACATGAAGGGAGGTGGTAGCCAGGTGGGGCTTGGTCTCTTCTCCCAGGCAACCAGCACCAGAACAAGAGGACACAGTCTCAGGCTGTGCCAGGGGAGGCTTAGGATGGATGTTAGGAAGAATTTCTTCCCAGAAAGAGTGATTGGCCATTGGAATGTGCTGCCCAGGGATGCGGTGGAGTCACCATCACTGGAGGTGTTTAGGAAGAGACTGGATGGGGTGCTTGGTGCCATGGTTCAGTTGATTAGATAGTGTTCGATGATAGGTTGGATTTAATGATCTCTGAGGTCTTTTCCAACCTGTTCTGGCCTGGTCTATTCTATTCTATTCTATTCTATTCTATTCTATTCTATTCTATTCTATTCTATTCTATTCTATTCTATTCTATTCTATTCCATTCCATTCCATTCTATCCTATCCTATCCTATCCTATCCTATCCTATCCTATCCTATCCTATCCTATCCTAAAGGCTCCTTCCAATCCAAACCATTCATTGAATCTATGAAATCATAGGAAACCAGGAAACATATTCTGAGTGGAAGCAATAACCACGCATTGTTACTGGCTTCTTTTACTGTGGTGCTTGAGAGAAATAGCTGAGAATTCACCTCCAGCAACATCTAACTAAATGCATCATCTGTGGAATATAAATAATGACACCATTTTTTTAATGTCTTTTTAAATATGCAGGTCTAATGCCCTCCATAGGGTTTAATACTCTTAGTTTGCTGATTCAGTGATACTGCAGCACCCAAAGTAACATTTTAATAAGCTCTGCTTGTTGGTTGAGGTCTGAAAGTCAGATCACAGGTCACAAATCAGCTCAGCTTTTATTTTTCTAGTTTTTAATTATTACTTTTTAAATCCTGACTCTCTTTCAAAGCTTCACATACTTTTTGCCTGTCATGATTATAGTCTTTTACCAGGTGCCTGTGAGCAGAAGCTGTTTACAGCGATGTTTGTAGGTTACAGAGGCGTTCATAGGTGACAGAGATGTCACCTGCATTGGGCTCTATAGAGGCCCTATAGAGGCTGCGTTGGGCTCTACAGAGGCTGCGTTGGGCTCTAGAGAGGCTCTAGAGAGGCTCTAGAGAGACTGCATAGGGCTCTAAAGAGGCTGCATAGGCCGCTGTAAAGGCTCCATAGGGCTTCACAGGGCTCTAGAATGGCTGCATTGGTCTCTACACAGGCTGTGTAGTGGCTCCATAGGGATTTATAGGGCTCTTTAGAGGCTCCATAGTTCATCATCGGGTTCTAAAGAGGCTACATAGGGCTTCATAGGGCTCTATAGAGGCTGTACTGGGCTCTACAATGTAGTTAAGCACAGCCACAATGCTATCTCCTTACTCTTTCCTGCTTCTGCTCTGGAAGATTTAGTGATGACATGCTTCAAGCAGATAATGAAAAAAGCAAGGGAACAAGCAACTTTATATGCACACAGAATCACACACACAGAATCAACCAGCTTGGAAAAGACCTCAGAGATCACCAAGTCCTACCTATTACCTAATACCTAACACCTATAGGTGGAGTTAGGCAGGTGTTGGCCTCTTCTTCCCAGTAACTAACAACAGGACAAGAGGAAATGGCCTCAGATTTCACATGGGAGGTTTAGGTTAGATGTTAGAAAAACCTTGTCAACTGAAAGGGTTCTCAAAGACTAGAACTGGCTGCCCAGGGAGGTGGCTGAATCCCATCCCTGGAGGTTTTTCAAAGAGGCAGAGATGTGTTGCTGAGGGACATGGGTTAGCCCAGACTTGGTAGAGTTAGAGAATGGTGTCTCTTGATGATTTTGAAGGTCCTTACTTGATGTCAGTCCTTACCCAGTTCTAAAAATCACAGAATCATAGAATGTTTTGACTTGGAAGGGACCTTCAAGATCATCTAGTTCCAACCTCCTTCCATGGACAGGGATACCTCCAAGGACATGTTTCTAGAGGTCACATCCAGCTTGGCTTTCAACACTGCCAGACAGGTAGCCTCCACACTTTCTCTCAGCAACCTGTCCCAGTGCCATCACCACCCTCATTGGCAAAAATTTCTTCCTCGTGTCTGATGTCCATCCAGCTTCTTTCAGTTTGAAGCCATTATCCCTCATCCTGTCAGTTCAGGACTCCTCAAACCACAATTCAGTGTGATGTGTTTATCCAGATTATTTTGTTACTTCTCTTTAGTGCTTTGCAGAAGTCTTTTTACTTTAATCTCCAAGGTGTAAAGATCATGTGGTGTTTCAGATGCCAGTAGGGACTTAATGCCATTCTTGGAAAGCGATGCTTTTGAACTGGCAAACAGAGTGTAATTGGCACTGAGAGGAAGTAGCTGTTATGTCAAGATTGTCAAACCTATTTTGTGACCAGCTCTTGGCTAGAATTCTGCTTAATAGCAGATGGCATTGTTTTTGAGAACTTCTTGAACAGAGCAGATCATTAATTCCCCCTGGATTTGCTCAGACACCTTAGATGATGAATTTTCCTGCCCACGAGCCTGTGCACTCTGTAGAAATCAGTGGGCTTCCTTTCTTTTTATTGTACACAAAATCATGATTCATTCTTAGCAAAGTAAATGATACATACTCTCTCTAAGCAACAAGCCCTTCGGTTTTGAAGGATTGTTTTATTTTTCAACATAAAATTATTTGCAGGCACAGGTGGGATTGTTTAGGTGTCTGAAAAGGCAGATAACTACCTTAATTGTTCCTAAAAATCAGGGAAAGGAGATCATTACTGATATGAAATGTAGAATCATAGAATGGCTTGGGTTGGAAAAGGCCTCTAAGATCCAGCATCACCATGACAGTTAAACCACATCCCAGAGTGGACACATCTTCTGGTTTGATGAATAGACAGCTAACTGGTGAAGGGCCTTGAACTCAAGTCCTATAAGGACCAGCTAAGGAACCTGGGGTGGTTTAGTCTGGAGAAGAGATGGCTGTGGGAAGACCTCATTGCTCTCTACAACCCCCTGAAAGGAGGTTGTATCCAGAGAGAGGTTGGTCTCTTGTCACATGCAACAAGTGACAGGACAAGAGGAAAGAGCCTCAAGTTGTACCAGGGGAAGTTTAGGTTGGACATTAGAAGAATCTTCTTGACTGAAAGGGTTCTAAAAGACTGTAACAGGGTCCCCAGGAAGGTGGTTGAATCCCCATCCCTGGAGGTGTTCCAAGGAGGCAGAGATGTATTGCTGAGGGACGTGGTTTAGCCTCAGCTTTGGAAGAGTTAGAGAATGGTTTGATTTGAAGATCTTAAAGGTCTTTTTTTGATGCCAGTCCTTACTAGTTCTAAAAACCACAGAATCATAGAATGGTTTCAGTTGGAAGGGACCTTTCACAGAGTTAGAGAAGGTTTAAAAACAGTTTCCTTTTGTTGGAATACTTCAGTGCTTCGTGTATCATTTCATACTGCTTTACATCATTTCCTTTTTCATAGACATGAGATGTACTTAAGTTTTATGAAGTCTGCTTTGGAAAAGTGTGCTACACAGTCAGTTTTAATTTTGTTAATGTTGGTTAATCCCAACTTCCAGGCCAACTTCAAGAACAACTTCCAGGCCAACTTCCAGGGCAACTTCCAGGCCACCTACCAGGCCAACTAGCAGACTAATTAACAGTCTATGAGGCTAATTTAGAAGAAACTTTATATTTATTCTGTTGTAACAAAATGCCAATTTGTTTTTCTTTTAAGAAGCAGCATTATTATTTGCATCTCTTATTATTTTTTGTGAGTCATGTTAAGAAAGAGACTTAATAAACCAGTCACTCTGAATAAAAAATTCATATTCTTAATGTTGTTGATAAATGATACAGAACATCAAAGAGACTTGGTAATGCACCAGTTTAATGTATTCTTCTAATGGAGGCTCTTATTCACTCACATTATTTTTTTTGTAGCATGTCTTGTTCCTTCAATAGCTGTCATTTAAACATGAAAGGTCCCTGCAGTGCATTGCCTTAGGATATGATTTTCTAGTTTTATAAATAAATTATAGCCAGTCTAAAATGATGGAGTATTAGGCAAAATGGAGGAAAATGCTTGTGGAACACTGTCAAATGAAAATGGCAGGAGATAAAATCTGTGCTGGGAGAAGATCCGTTTAAAATACAATACAACTGCTCATGATTTAGGAATGAAATTTGAAACTGAGGGCTTTGGACATCCTCTCTCCTCTCCCAAAGCTTTCAGCAGTATTCCAGTTTGTCCAGTTTGAAATGAACTATGAATTCTTTAATTTAAGGGTGATGAAACACTGGAGCAAGCTCTCCAGTAATGGGACGGAGATTGGAGTCAATACAGCTGACCAATATGATCGAGTATTGTTCCTTTATTGTTCCAGTATTTTAGGCCTATAGTGTGAGTATAGCACAGTAAAGTAAAGCAAAGAAGAAGAAGGGAAAGGAAGGGAAAGGAAGGGAAAGGAAAGGAAAGGAAAGGAAAGGAAAGAAAGGAAAGGAAAGGAAAGGAAAGAAAGGAAAGGAAAGGAAAGGAAAGGAAAGGAAAGGAAAGGAAAGGAAAGGAAAGGAAAGGAAAGGAAAGGAAAGGAAAGGAAGGAGAGGAAAGGAGAGGAAAGGAGAGGAAAGGAGAGGAAAGGAGAGGAAAGGAGAGGAAAGGAGAGGAAAGGAGAGGAAAGGAGAGGAAAGGAGAGGAAAGGAGAGGAAAGGAGAGGAAAAGGAGAGGAAAGGAGAGGAAAGGAGGAAAGGAGAGGAAAGGAGAGGAAAGGAGAGGAAAGGAGAGGAAAGGAGAGGAAAGGAGAGGAAAGGAGAGGAAAGGAGAGGAAAGGAGAGGAAAGGAGAGGAAAGGAGAGGAAAGGAGAGGAAAGGAGAGGAAAGGAGAGGAAAGGAGAGGAAAGGAGAGGAAAGGAGAGGAAAGGAGAGGAAAGGAGAGGAAAGGAGAGGAAAGGAGAGGAAAGGAAAGGAAAGGAAAGGAAAGGAAAGAAAGGAAAGGAAAGGAAGGAAAGGAAAGGAAAGGAAAGGAAAGGAAAGGAAAGGAAAGGAAAGGAAAGACGGCGTATCAAGGGAACTTCTACAACTTATCTAAACTTGGAGAGCCTCATTGGCATGGCTTCATGGGTCCCTATGAGTGACCACACCGTCGCACTATCATAGATTATTGGTCCAACTGCTAACGACACATGAGGTTTGTTGATGCAGGTGCATGTCCTGTTGTCCCAAGATAACTTTCTGTGATTATAGCTACCAGTGTCCTGTTTTAGTTACACGCTGCAAGCACAGCACTGTTTTGCTACACTGCTAGCTGGCTCTGCACTTTTGCTGAGCATGGCCTACCACCATGTCAGGCTCTAGGCCTACACTGCCAGATTGCTCACACTGCTTGTTGCTGCCATTGCCTCACTCCAGAGAGCTGGTGGAGTCTGCATCTCTAGAGACATTCAAAACCTACCTGGGTATGTTCCTGTGTGACCTTCTCTAGGTGAACCTGCCTTGCTAGGAGGGTTGGACTCAATTTCCAGAGGTCACATACAACCTCTATCATTGCATGATTCTGTGATTCTCATTTGTCACTTGTTTTCTCTAACTTGACCACTTCATCTCACAGAAGTACCTCTTGATGTGAAGCAAAGAGGAAATAAGCATTATTGAACACAGCCAATATTAACCTCTCCATAATGTAAGCAAAAAAAAAATGAAATCATATCCTTCTACTCATGGTTTTATTATTGCACCCAAATTAATTCACTTTGGCTCCTTGGAACAGGCTGCCCAGGGTGGTGGTGGAGTCACCATCCATGGAGGTTTTCATAAAATTGTGTGGACATGACACTTGAGAACATGGTTCAATGGCAATGGTCATCTTAGGTTGATGGTTGGACTTGGTGGTCCTAAAGGTCTTTTCCAGCTGAAGCAATTGTACGATTCCATGATTTTCTAACATCTCAGTCTCCTGGCCCAAGCATAAAAGAACAAATGACATGCCATGAGTGCAAACATAGAATCACAGAATGAGTTTGGAAGACACCTATGAAGACCATCATGA